>NW_027423243.1:0-132843 GCF_048934315.1 Petromyzon marinus
CTCTTTTAATTTTTTCTCTTATATTTTTTCTCTTTAATTTTTTCTCTTTAATTTTTTCGCTTTAATTTTTTCTCTTTAATTTTTTCTCTTTTAATTTTTTCTGTTTAATTTTGTCTCTTTAATTTTTTCTCTTTAATTTTTTCTCTTTATTTTTTTTTCTCTTTAATTTTTTCTCTTTAATTTTTTCTCTTTAATTTTTTCTCTTTAATTTTTTCTCTTTAATTTTTTCTCTTTAATTTTTTCTCTTTAATTTTTTTTTCTCTTTAATTTTCTTCCCCTTTCTTCTTCCCCCAACCCTTCCCCCCCAACCCTCTCCCCCCAACCCTCTCCCCCCAACCCTCTCCCCCCAACCCTCTCCCCCCAACCCTCTCCCCCAACCCTCTCCCCCCAACCCTCTCCCCCCAACCCTCTCCCCCCAACCCTCTCCCCCCAACCCTCTCCCCCCAACCCTCTCCCCCCAACCCTCTCCCCCCCAACCCTCTCCCCCCAACCCTCTCCCCCAACCCTCTCCCCAACCCTCTCCCCCCAACCCTCTCCCCCAACCCTCTCCCCCCAACCCTCTCCCCCCAACCCTCTCCCCCCAACCCTCTCTCCCCCAACCCTCTCCCCCCAACCCTCTCCCCCCAACCCTCTCCCCCCAACCCTCTCCCCCATCCCTCCCCCTCTCCCCCACCCTCTCCCCCCACCTCTCCCCCCACCCTCTCCCCCCACCCTCTCCCCCCACCCTCTCCCCCACCCTCTCCCCCCACCCTCTCCCCCAACCCTCTCCCCCCACCCCTCTCCCCCCACCCTCTCCCCCCACCCTCTCCCCCCACTCCTCTCCCCCACCCTCTCCCCCCACCCTCTCCCCCCACCCCTCTCCCCCCACCCCTCTCCCCCCACCCCTCTCCCCCCACCCCTCTCCCCCCACCCTCTCCCCCCACCCCTCTCCCCCACCCTCTCCCCCCACCCTCTCCCCCCACCCTCTCCCCCCACCCTCTCCCCCCACCCTCTCCCCCCACCCTCTCCCCCCACCCTCTCCCCCCACCCTCTCCCCCCACCCTCTCCCCCCACCCTCTCCCCCCACCCTCTCCCCCCACCCTCTCCCCCCACCCTCTCCCCCCACCCTCTCCCCCCACCCTCTCCCCCCACCCTCTCCCCCCACCCTCTCCCCCACCCTCTCCCCCCACCCTCTCCCCCCACCCTCTCCCCCCACCCTCTCCCCCCACCCTCTCCCCCCACCCTCTCCCCCCACCCTCTCCCCCACCCTCTCCCCCCACCCTCTCCCCCCACCCTCTCCCCCCACCCTCTCCCCCCACCCTCTCCCCCCACCCTCTCCCCCCCACCCTCTCCCCCCACCCTCTCCCCCCACCCTCTCCCCCCACCCTCTCCCCCCACCCTCTCCCCCCACCCTCCCGGTGTAGTCGGCACTTTGCTACGTTCATCATTTCGGTTTTTTTTTTGTTATGCTTTGCTTAATGTAACCCCCCCTTTTTAAATGAAAGACCCAAAATATACTTTTTTTTCTTTCCCCTTCCCTCTCTCTTTACCCCCCTCTCTGCCCCCCCTCTCTCTCTACCCCCCTCTCTGCCTCTCCTCTCTCTCTACCCCCTCTCTTCCTACTCCATTTGCCTCTCTCTCGCTCTCTCTTTTTTCTTTATAACTACGACAAGTGCTGCATCGGCACGCTGCCCTTCCCACAGTCAAACGGCCTACGACGGGTAGCTTAGATCTGCATGCAGAGCTCTCCGTCATCTGCCACCGAGCACACGGCCTCCTCCAGCGCCCACTGCTCCTTGAAGGCCGGCACGGCGTGGGTCAGCCGCGTGTAGTGGAACTCCAGCAACACCCTGATCCGACCAGAGCGTGGAAGATGCCCAGGCTGCTGGCTGGACGTTGCCCCTCCAGGGCCACCTTCCTTGCCCTGTATATGGCGAGCTTGGCGTAGCCGAAGAGCACGTTGACCAGCCCCTGAAGATGTTGGGGTCTGTTGCCTTTCGGGTATCCAAAGAAGAGGACCGTCGGGGAGAAGTGGAGGCTGAACCTTAGGAGGATGTTTCTCAGGACCTTGAACAGCGAGTCCAGGCTCTTGCACTCCACATACTGGTGCGCCACCGTCTCCACTTTACCGCAGAACCGGCACTCCGGGGACGTGTCGGTGAAGCGCGCCAGGGAGACGTTGGTGGTGACGGTGCCGTGGGCGATGCTCCAGCTGAGGTCGCCGATGCGGTTGTACGTTGGTCTGCAGTAGAGTTGCCTCCAGCGAGGCCTCTCCGGAGAGACGCAGGGCAGGGCTTTCCTCCAGGCATGGTCCTTGTGGCTCCTCAGGGTGTCCTGTTGGTGGAACCGGACCATGTAGGAGTAGAGAACCTTCCTCTTTACATTTGCGAAGGCCACCTCCGGTAGGTCTTCTAGCCGGCACAGGTTGTGATCCGCCTTCGTTTGTCGGCATTGGCGATGCAGTGGCACGACTGAGAGCTCCGGTGGAGGGGGATCGAGAGGGGCCTCGTCATCCCCCACGCCGATGGGGGGCGTTCTCCCCGCTGCCACTGAGAAGGCCCCCTTGGCTTCGGCCAGGATCCGGGCAGCCACCCGGAGCGACTGCAGCCCTGTCTTTGTGGCCACGTCTGCTGGTCCGATCCACCGGCCCCGTGTTTCAGGCTCCACCAGATCTCCCATCCTGGTGAGCCGCGCGTTGGCGAGGCGCCTCTCCATGCCAGGGGTGGTGGTGGTGGATGGCAGCTTTGTCTGTGGGTTCCTGAGGATCGGTTCGACGACCAGATCCTCAGCCGATCACGGTTGGTTCAGCCTCCTGACGGCGAGGGAGCTCCATGTCTGCAGGACGCTTCTGTAGAAGGGTGGCAGCTGTCCCAGTGGAAGGCCCTGCAGGTCCATGTAGAATAGTTGCTTGGAGCACTGCAGACCCCCCAGCTGTTTCAGGAGGAAGGAGGCCGTGACGCTCCAGGCCAGTGCAGGGGCGGCGTGCAGGAACTTTTGCGCTGCCTGCAGTCGGAAGGTGGCCAGCTGACTCCGCACGCACACCAGCCCGTGACCGCCCTCGTCCAGTGGCAGGGCCAGGACCCCAGCCGCGACCCGATGTCCTCCACCTGACCAGAAGAAGTCGAGGACTTGCTTCTAAAGTGCGTTGACAAGGCTCATGGGGGGGTACAGTGAGAAGAGTCGGTGCCACAGTATGGACGTCACCAGCTGGTTCACCACCAACGTCTTTGTCCTGAAGGTGAGGAACTTGCACAGGCGACTCCAGGTGGCCAGCCGCTCCTTCACCTTCTCCTCCAGCTCGACCCAGTTCCTCTGCGGTGGTTCCTCCTCTGGTCCGAGGAACCCCCCCAGGTGGTGCAGCGATGTTGTGCTCCAATTGATGGCTTTTGTCTTCTCGGGACACTCAGTCATGTCCCACGCTCCAACCAGCAGGCCGCTGCACTTTTGCCAGTTCATTTTTGATGACGAGGCTTTCGAAAAGACCTCCTGGCACTCATGCAGCAGGGCGACATCAGCCAGGGAGCGCAGGATGAGGAGGACGTCGTCGGCGTATGCCGTCAGGACCAACTTGATGCTTGGTTCCCTCAGCACCAGGCCGCTGAGTCTCCGCCTTATGAGATTCAGGAAAGGCTCTAATGCCAGGGCATAAAGTTGGCCCGACAATGGGCATCCCTGTCTCACTCCTCGCTCGAATTTGACCGGGGCAGTGAGGGCGCCGTTGATCTTGATCATGCACTCCGCCTTGGTGTAGAGTAGGCGGATCGTTCGGACAAAGGCATCCGAAAACCCAAGGTCTTGAGGGTTCCTCCTCTTCCTCCCCCTCCTCCGCTCCGAACACAGATGGACTCGTCCGTCTGAACAAAGCTCGTCGCTCTCTGTGGTGTTAATCCCTCATACTAACATCATGCCAATCCCCCAGTTACATGCTAATTTACTGTTGATATCTAAACTCCTCTCCACCTCCTCCGTTCTGAACATAGATGGACTCGTCCGTCTTAATAAAGCTCGTCTCTCTCCGTGGTGCTAATCCCTCACACCAACATCATGCTCATCCCCCAGTTACATGCTAATTTCTATGTAAACTGCTTTGTCAAGGTGCTCTGTTCCTCCCACACAGCTTAAAAGACGCTGCCATGCTTGGCAGGGTTCACTCAAGCACTGTCTTCCAGACAGTCCTGTTTCTTCACCTGAGGAAGGCTACTTGTGTTGTGGCCGAAACGTCGTGAGAATTTTATTCTGTTATTATTATTTTTATTATTTCATCTCCATTCTACGTGACTTTACCGAAAGAACCCAGAAGAACAATGAGCTATCATTATTGTGTTGTTGTTTGCAAAGTGCAGGGTCTTGAGGACTTTGTGGAAAAGTGCGGAATAAATGCAAAGTAACTCCCCAAGAAGTGGTGGTGGTTGGACAAAAAGGACAATGGTGATGCCGATGGCTAAGGTCTCCTCCTGCGATGGCGAGATGTAAACTCCCTCGCATGGTATACAGGAGGTCGTGGGTTCGATCCCTATCCCGACCTTAACGCCTGTTATGTATTTGGAGTCCACGTGTTCTCTCTATCTTCCCTCTGCATTTAATCTGGCTGCTGATATACATTACCACGTGATGAGCCACTTCGTTGATCTATCATTTGTGGCCAGGTGGCTTCTAAAAAGAGCTTTATACCTGCTATTTTTTTTAAGGTGGCCATGGTGCTCACCGTGATCTACATGTTCCTCATGACGGGCACGCTGCTCGCTATGGTCGGCGACATTGTCAAGAACGGTATCCTCACACCCAGCAGCATCTTCTTCATCACTCTCGCGGGCATCCATCTCATCGCCGCGGCGCTGCACCCGCGCGAGTTCTTCTGCATCGTGCACGGATTCTTGTACCTCATCTGCATTCCCACGGGATACCTGCTGCTGCTCATCTACTCATTGGTCAACATGTACAACGTATCATGGGGCACGCGTGAGACCAAGGCGCCTACTGAGCCCTCCCCTAAGGAGGTGAGTTACTTTATGTGTTATCGTTATTGTCGTTGTTGTTTTTGTGTCGAACGTTATTTGGAGTTTCGCTCCATTCTCCTCTGTTGCTCCGTCCCGCACCTCCGATTAGCATGATTGGCTACGTACATTGCAAAAAAAGTGTAACATATGCCCCCAACCCCCGCCAAGACGAAGGCAGCGATCCCCATATAGCTTTTAACCGACCGTTGGGGCAAGTGCTGTTAGCGAGTAGCACCTGTGAAGTCCGGAATGGCACATAAGAGGGTAGGTGGCCAGCACCATGCCCGGCCGCCTTTGTCTCCATTGTTGTCATGTTTACTACATCACATTTGGCTATTTTTGAGGCTTTTTGAGGGAAGGCCAAGGACTGGTCCAGATGTATGTATGTTGAACTTCTTTCACACCATGTGTAGCCAACTGTGCTAATTGGAGGTGCGAAGGAAGGAAAGTTTCTAAACACAAAGAGCAGTTTTTAAGAAATTAGTTTTCAATGTAATGATTTAAAAGTGCATAGCTCCAATTGCTTTCTCATATTGGAAGGAAGAGGGTTCCAGATGGACGCACAAGCGCACCCAAAAGCACGCGATGTGGTCACTGTCTTTGTTCAATGGTTAGCCAAAATCCACTGATGAGAGGATGACCGGAGCTTGCAAAATTATCGTTTATGTTTCTTGACAAGAACGGTGGTGGTGGCTGTGCCACTCGTGTCCATTAATCCAACACGGTGGGTATCGAGGAGGAGTCATTCACTGACTTTCCAGGAGAGTGTAGTATGACAATTATGGACTATTTGTTCCATCTGAATAGAACGCAATGTTTCCCCCTCGCATTTGTGGGTCTATTCCATGGTGTTCTGGTTTCCCGTTGGCCAATAAAATCTTCATACATGGAGGACCGCAGAGCTTGGACAGTTATTGGCGCCAGTTCACTGAGCAGCTGAAACTGCCTTCCAGCTTGTGTGCGCTTCCCGCTGGTTTGATATCATTGAAGGACCCTGCCTTCAGCACAATGCCCATCCTCCTGTCCCAGCAGAAGAAGGAACGCAAGCATCGTTTGAATGGAACGAAATGCTATATACTGCCACTCGAGTGGGACTGCTTCCAGTGGAGGATCAGCGTCCATCCGAAGAAATACTCGGCACTGAGTCAGGAGGATGACAGTTCAAGGTGCCACCACCTCACTGAGAGCCTGTAGCCATGCTTTTAACTTTGATCCTTACCTCTCGTGTATCGATAGTTCAACGTTTATGTCCCATATTATTGAGGGACTGTGTTATCTTGGTGTGGTTTGGGACTGTTGTTTTGCTGCCTTGCCCCAAGTTATGCATTTAGTATTGAAAAATTGGCAGTAACTGATGTACTCATGCAAGTTGCACTCATATACTTTATTTATTTTATTATATTTCCTATACTTAGCACTGCTATCGTTTTATGTTCTAACTTTATAATCCCCTACACCTACTGGACATCTGTGAAAATAGGTTCATAGCTCATCGGACTCCTCCGGCAGTAGAAATACAGATTATGATTATTGATTGGCTGTGTCGGGTGGAGGAGGATTTACAACGTAACATTTTACTCAAGTCAATACTGAGTCTTGTCTCAACTTATTAACTGTGATTCTAGTTGTGCTTGTATCTTAGGCGCCGTGGTGGGTAGATGTTAACTACCTCCCCTGGTATGCAGGAGGTAGTGGCTTCGATCCCAAACCTGACGATGCCTGTTGCCTATATGGAGTCTGCGTCTATTCCTTTCTCTCCCCATGTTGGTGTGGATTTTACTCCGGGTTCCCTGATTTTTTCCCTCCTCATTTAGAATCATCATGTGATTAGAGTATTTGGCTGCTGTAATTTCCACGTGATAAGCCGCTCATTGAGTTATAATTTGTGATATTCAGGTCGATTCTACAAAAAAGCTTCCTAGCTCAGTGGGCCTTACATGGTAAAATAAAAATAATGGTTTAGTTTAACAGTTTATCATCATCCCTCCCAGCCGAGTGGAGTCGTGCACGGTGGAACTCGACAGAGAGATGAAGCTGCGTCCAATTGAGGCCAGACAACAGGACACTACGAGCACTCAGATGGAGCATCCAGAAGGAGCAGAGATCGAGGCGAGAGGAGATGACATCGCGAACACTCATATGGAGCACCCAGAAGGAGCAGAGACGAGACCAGAGGACATCGTGAGCACTCAGACAGATCATCCAGAAGGAGTAGAGAGTGAGGAGAGACGACAGGGCATCGCAAGCACTCAGACGGAGCATCCTGAAGGAGCAGCGATCGAGTCGAGAGGAGAGAACATCGCAAACAGTCAGATGGAGTATCCAGAAGGAGCAGAGACGAGACCAGAGGACATCGCGAGCACTCAGACAGATCATACAGTAGGAGTAGAGAGCGAGGAGAAACGACAGGGCATTGCGAGCACTGGGACAGAGCATCCTGAAGGAGCAGAGATCGAGTCGAGAGAAGAGGACATCGCAAACACTCAGATGGAGCATTCAGAAGGAGCAGAGGCGAGACTAGAAGACATCGCGAGCACTCAAACAGAGCATCCAGAAGAAGTAGAGAGCAAAAGTCGACCTCCAGAGCAATCAGACACAGACCTCGCCCTCCATACCAAAGGTAATATTTTCATCAAACAAAGACAAAGTCTTCTTGGTTCTTTCGTTAAAGTCACATAGAATGGAAATAAAATAATAAAAATAAAATTCTCACGACGTTTTGGCCACAACACAAGTAGGCTTCTTCAGGTGGAGGAACAGAACTCTCAGGACGACAGCGCTTCAATGAACGCTGCTAAGATTCGCAACGTCTTTTAATCTAGGTGGGAGAAGTAAAGCGCCTTGACAAAGGAGTTTACATATCAAACAGGATAATTGAGCATTGAAATAGCGGTGTTAAAGTGTTGGATCAGCAGGGTGTTAAAGTCAGAAATTCGCATGTAACTGGGAGATTAGCATGATGTTATTGTGAGAGATTAGCATGTGACTGGTCACGGAAATAGCTATGTTAAAATCAAAGTTTACATATCAACAGGGCCATTTAGTATATGGACACTAAAGGACTGCAACTATCCAACTATCATACAATAAACCGATGTGAAAAAAACTAAGTATAAACTACGTCAATATAATAAATGTACTCAATATATTCTTCAATAAGTTGAGCTATTAACATAAAGTAACTGGGTATACACTACACTATATAATGAATACCATATAGTAAACTAATAAGAAACTAAAATATAAACTACATCAATGTTATTCTTAGTTTTTTCGGTAAAGTCACGTTGAAGAGAAACAACAAAATAACAAAATATATATAAAACAATAAAAAATTCTCACGACGTTTCGACCATAACTCAAACGGTCATCATCAGGTGTGTCGGTTTGCATAAATTTATTTTGAAAACGGCATATTTATTTATTTATATATAAAAATAATAACGTTTGCGTCACGCGCAACGATTGGCAGTTTGCCCAGGACTAGTCCATCTATTTTTTGAAAAGAGGAGGGGGGAGACGAAATTTGTTTTTATGTATGCTGTCTGAAAGCCACTGTAAGCGTGAACAATCAATCAAGAACTGAAATGATTTATCAAATCTTTCCAATGATTGCTAAGATAGAATCCATCTTCTCGGTTGAAATTGTCTCTGTGCTTGTATATGTGAATAGCCTCATGAACGAATCTCTCATGGAAGCCAGATGGCTTACAAAGAACCTCCGTCTTGGAAAAGTCAATGGCATGTGAGCCTAATGTATAACGACTTATTGTTAGTAGCTCAGCTGATTGGAGAGTATATAGAGTTTATTGATAACATTGATGTAGTTTATACTTAGTTTTTTCACATCGGTGTATTGTATGATAGTTGGGTAGTTGCAGTCGTTTAGCGTCCATATACTAAATGCCTCTGTTGATATATAAACTTCGACTTTAACATAGCTATTTCCGTGACCAGTCACATGCTAATCCCTCACATTAACATCATGCTAATCTCCCAGTTACAAGCTAATTTCTGACTTTAACATCCTGCTGATTCAACACTTTAACACCGCTATTACAATGCTAAATTATCCTGTTTGATATGTAAACACCTTTGTCAAGGCGCTTTACTTCTCCCACCTAGCTTAAAAGACGCTGCGACTCTTTGCAGCGTTCATTGAAGTGCTGTCGTCGCGACAGTTCGTTCCTTCACCTGAAAAAGGCTACTTGAGTTGTGGCCGAAACGTCGTGAGAATTTTATTTTATTATGTTTTATTTGTATTATTTTATTTCCATTCTACGTGACTTTACCGAAAGAACCAAGAAGATGAATCCCTGCAGTCACGAAAGCTTTAAATCGAAAATTAAATGCGAAGTCATTGCTTGTCAGTTAAACAAGACCGAGCATCTGAAATCACGCGATGCGGTGACCATCTTTGTTTGATGAATGGATGAACGAAGTGTGGGTGATGGTTAATGCTCCTAGACGAGATTAGCAAGCTATTGTGATTCATTTGTGGCAAGCACTCTGGTGTTGGACCAGAAGACGCCAAAAGGCGTACAACTCAAAAACAGCGCACTATCAGAGTATTGAGGGCTCGGGGTGAGCATTTAACACCAGTGGAGACTAGGCTCTAAGAAAAGCCGTCTCGGGTGTGGACCAATCAAATTCAAGGACAGTGCATATTATTATCAGAGTTGTCTCTTTTGTTTGCATTTTGATTGCTTGTGTTGTGGTTATTGCAAACACGATGCCTTGAATAAAGGTGTCAGTTTTTGTGCCAGTTAAAAGGGTAAAACCTATTACTATTACAATATTAATATTATTCATCGGAGTAAGTTGTTGTTATTTGGACAATCGCACAAAGTGAACCTTCTGTCCCGTGGATGGGAATGCATAGGAGGAAGACGAGTTTTGGAAGAGCATGATCAGTGACTACCTCAAGCCTCTGGAGGAAGATGACGATCACAGGAAACGCGTGAAGCAGGAACTCTTCGAGATAAGAAACAAGGTACTGGCAACGCGTCATCGCGAGTACCGGAGATGCTTCGATAACAGAAAAATTGCGTTCCAGCGACAACGCGTTGTGCAAACAGCAGGCGTTAAGCGAGTACTTACCGTACTTGGCATGTGGTAGAAGAAGATTTAAACGGCATTGAATTACCTATGCCTTATTATTCCAACGAATTAATTGTTAATTGTTCCAATAATCCGCTAATCCTGTAAAATACATGAACAATAAAACAATAACAACAGAAGTGACCATTTGGCGTCGAGAGTGGACAGTGGGGGAGAAAAATGAACGCACAAAGAGGGGATCCATAAACAGCCCGGGGTCATCCCCCCCGCCACTCGGCCAATGCAATGTAAATCAGGCCTGGTCTGTCTGTCCCAACGTGCAGGGCACTTTCGTCTACTTCATGATCAATGCACTGTGGCTGGTGGCGACCCTGGCACTGCAGTTCGTGGGAGCCGACCTCTACATCCAGATCCCGAGCACGAAGAACGAGGGGACGGTCATCGACGTGCTGCCCCTCGCCTTCATGTTCCTCATCACCTTCTCCTCATTGTCCAGTTCCTGGCCATGCTGTACCACAGCTGAGGAGGAGGGGAGGGGGTCGACCCATGCGTGGCCATAGGGGGTGTGTGTGCATGCCGACTCAGTGACCAACAACAGTAACGATTATCTGAAATGGTCCTGGACTTCCCCCCTTGTGCCGTACCGGCCTTCATAGGTGCCACTCGCTGACAGCACTTGCCCCAACAGTATCTTAAGGCTATCCAGGAGATCCATGTCTTTGCCTTTATGTGAGTGTGGGCAGTGTGCTTATGACCAGCTCCGGTTTCGCAGCCGAGGTCTCACTCCGAAACAGTCGGGCAGCATTATCTTTTCATCGGCTGTGTAACACTGGGTGGAAACTACTTGGTTTGTCATTCCATGCGAAGCTCCGGATTTTATTTGACCACATTGATATCTTCCCTTCTTTATTCTTTCGAGAAGGATGTTGAGGTGTCTAAAGTAACATCTGCACCGGTTAGAAACATTCAGGTCACCCTGCCTACAATGCATCCTGGGTTTAACCAGACTGGATTGTGTCAGGAGCTCACATATTCTTAAAAGATCTAGACACACTCCCATTGGTGAGCTCCTCTCACAAGCGTGGCTGTGTTGGCTGGGTCATGTAGCCCCCATGCCCAGCCACTGCATGGCAAAGCAACTATTATTTGGCAGGATAGATCAGACTAAAGGGCACGGCATGGGCTAGGGAAAAAAAGGAATGATATGGTACAAGAGGATATATAGAGATGAGTGGACTTGCCAATAACTGGTACCAGCGGTCTCAAGATTGGCCACTCCTGAGGAGATGCTACTTGGCAGTTGGAGGCAGTCGCCCACCAGCAATAATGGAGGGCAGAGGAGCGATGCTCGCATCCATAAGCAGAGCACCGGGCAGCTAAACACAACAATTTGGCACAGTAGGGGTCACAGCTGGTGCATTGTCAGTCATCTCAGTCAGTCAACCATTGGCTCCTAGGTCTGTCCCGTTAACTCCTGACATTTTGCCACCGTGGCGCCCCGTGCCCCTCCCCCTTCCCCTCCGTGCCCCCCCCCCCCCTCTGCCCCCGTTCAGGTTGTTCACGCTGCTGCACGTGCTCTCCTACGTGGAGTCGTCGTCGTCGGGCCAGCAGTCAAAGAGGGGTGCTGTTGGTCGAGACAACAAAGCATTCGTCAACGATGGAGACGACGATGACGCTCAGCAGCGCCGTCTCAGAGAGATTGTCTTACAGATCCCTGGACCCCCTCCTCACACGCCGCACGTGGGTCCCCTCCCCGCACACAGCACATGGACCCCTTCCACTCACGGCGCACCTGGACCCCCTCCTCACAAGCCGCAAGTGGCCCCCCTCCATGCACGCTGCTCGTGGACCCCCTCCTCGCACGCTGCTCGTGGACCCCCTCCTCGCACGCTGCTCGTGGACCCCCTCCTCGCACGCTGCTCGTGGACCCCCTACTCGCACGCTGCACGTGAATCCCTTCCACGCATCCTCGCACCCTGCACGTGGACCCCCTACTCGCATGTCATACGTGGACCCATGCACGTCGTGGTTTATCAATGACGGTGCGGTCAGTAAAGGTGCAGCCCTGCAAGATGCTTCCCTTGTTGGAAGAGGTGGGAGTTACCCACGCTTTACCCCACCACCGCATGCGACCTGCCGATCGACCAACTGTGCTGTATCCATTTACGCAGCTGGGTGGACAGAGGCAGCGAGATTTAAGAAGCTTGCAGCGTCGCTCCAAATGCCAGGCCTAAGGATCGACCTCTAGATCGCAAGTGTGGTGACGAGTTAATTGCAGCAGGGCAGCCTCTCATTACAATGGAATGCACTCAAAAGTCCTGCTGTACAACAACGGTGGACATCACTTGTGATATCATCGGCTAAAGTAAATGTAGGGGCTTTGAAGCTGCTCCTGGCCACGGACAGAGAAGTCGCTTCTATGTAGCAGTGGTCAGATGAAGGAAACGTCCTGTTGTTGTTTGTATGTTAAATTTATTTTGCACTGCACTTAGCCAACCATGCTATCGTGGATGTAAACATCACCCACACATAGACTGTCCCGTTAACCATAGAAGTTGATCAAATCACATTATTACGCCTGATTAATTTAGAGGTCGAGCGACCCACATGGGAAATCTTGTTTTGAGAAAGGTTTCTCTACCAAACACAGAAAACGATTCCCCATATCGCTTTAATAGACTTATGGAGCTGTTAGTGAGCACCTAATAACGGCAGGCACAGCACACAAGGTGGGTGGCCAGCACCAAGTCAAACTGCATTACCGCACCATTTTATCATTTGAGGCTGAGTCGACCTAGGGGAGGCCCAGAACCGGTTTAGATAATCACCACTATTGTTGGTGGCCATGAGTGGAAGTGAAACTAGCGTCCCAAGGCTCAAATACTTGTGCAGGGCTATGAACACGAGTTTTATTTCACGTTCACTGATGGTCAGATATATATGCCAACATATATTTATAGATATTTTATAATACTCTTTGGTTCTTTCGGTAAAGTCACGTAGGTATAAAATTAAATAAATCACGACGTTTCTATTGCAACACAAGCAATCATCATCAGGTGGGAAACCCAACAGCAAGAAGTTTTTTCTACTGAAGTGGGAGAGAGATGCCATGGTAAGAGGTTTCTAGGTAAGAACGGGGGGCAGGGCAAGGGGGGGGAAGAGGGGGTGTGTGGGCTAGGGGGAGGGGATCGTTGCGTGGACGCTAGATTGATATGTATAATGTGGTTTATTTACAGAGATGTAGAGTTACATTGAGACTGTGTGGATAAATAAAACAAGACAGAGAAGAAGCAGTCATACATCCAGAGCACCACGTTCAGATAGTTTCCCCAAAATATTGTATTGGAGATGTGAATCCATAATTTTAATGCTAAGGCAATGTTTCGCTGCTATTTGCCGCTGAGAAGATGTTATCTCCCTCGATCGGTACACAGGAGGTCATGCTGGACCCTGGCGGTGCCTCTGTTATACTTTTGGAGTTGGCGTGTGCTCTCGCTGTGGTGGTCGGAGCTTGGGTTTTTATCCGGGTTCCTTGGTTCAGATGATTAGACTGCTGTTATAAATTCTCACGTGTGGTGATATCAGCTACTGCGATCATCAGCTATCATTACGTGTGACCAGCTCGCCTATGAACAAGAGCTAAGAGCACAGTTGAGTTTAACTGGTAAATAAAACTGTGAATTCCCTTGCACCTTCTGAGGACGGTAGTGTCTTGGTCAACAGGTCACTTACCAAACGCTTAACGATCGATCCAAACCTTTTAGGTCCACGCTTCGCTGGGCGCGTATAGTGGTTACGCACACGTAAAGCTCTGTGTCTTTCTGGTGGATGCGTTGTCGGGCTGGTCCCATGGTGTCTGAAACGTGGAACAGCACGAAGGCGTTGGTGGTGAGCGGTAAAACGTGCACTCCTCCCCCATCACCCCCAGATTAATGTAGGTTACACTCCTCTGCTTGACAATAAATCCCAAAGGTTATTTTTAGTTTATAACGTCGCGATTTATAGCTTTTGTTAAACTTGACAAGATTACGTTTTAGTCCATGGCAATGAGAATAGAGTTCGTTTGTAGGAGAACATATTTGCACGATGCTATTTAAGTAAATTAACATACAATGTGGTAACACGGCACGTACTGATTATATGCACTTTATTGCCAATTGTTTTTTACTTTGCACAAATATAGTTTACTTAACTTTTGCAAGCCGTTATCAGTCATGTATTCTCGACTGCTTGCATATAGATAGTGGCGCTGCCCTGCAATGAATCACCCCTCCAGGCGATTGAGACAGCCTGCCACCTACAGATTGCGCAACAGCGCCCCACACGACTTCCAGCCGTTTGAACTCGGTCGTTGGTGTAATTTGCATTCTTATCTGGAGTAAACCAACCTCCAAATCTACATATCGCTGGGTTCACAGTTTAGCGCGCTAATCAATACTGCACCACTCACTTTAGCATTGCCACATCCAAATAAATAAATGCGTATGCACCAACCGCTTGAAATAATGCCACATCGCATAGTCGTCGTGTCGACAATTAGAGAGGTAGCCAGGTTGCTCAAAGATCAGCGCTGGACTGGTACCATTGAGAAGCTGGGTTCAACCCCGGCTACTGAAACTAAACTTTTATTTTTACTTTACCAGGTAAAGTCCACTAAGATATATACAGCTTTTTTTAAAATAAGCGACATGGCCACAAATAATAGCTCAACGAAGTGGATCATTAATCACGTGTACATTTGTAGCAGCAGTCAAATACTCTTAACGCACTTTTATTCCAAATATGGAGAACAATCCCAGCGACCACGAAGAGAAAGAGGCATGCAATCTCCAAACAGGCATAGCATACAACAGGCATAGCAGGCGAGGTAGTTAACATCTCCTAGTCACCGTGGCACCCTGCCTGTGACTGGCAGGGCTCTCCCGGTATAGTTAGCTGATGGCCTCAGCCCGGTCACCAACGATTCAAAGACGGATTGTAAAAAAACAAATTAATTGGTATTGGTTCCCACGTGACCACTTGATTTGATTTGCTCTGACGGATGGTGGTGAGTATATCTGAATATTGCCTTTATACTCAAACCATCTAACCCAAAGTAAACAGACAGTCCTCGACTTGCGAGTGTCCGACTTACGAACGCCCGCTTCCATGAAATATATAAAATAAGAAAAATATTGATTTAAAATGCGAACTTGCAATTGCAAACTGAACTGCCGGCTTACGAACCGTTCGAATTTCGAACAGGTCTCAGGAACGAACTAGGTTCGTAACCCGAATACTGCCCAGAAATAACTTCTGCTCAATAGGTTTGTGGTCATATATAGTTACTAATTATTGTTAACATGGGGATAGTACATTTGTGTGATGTAGGTGCTGGATGTGGTCATAGCTGGGATCCTATCCTTTTCTATATTTATAGAGCACCTTTGGTCAAGGCACGCTTTCCAACATTTAAAAGCTGTAACAAAAACAAAGTGATTTATATGGCAAGGGCAGTGCAAGGGCCGAGGAATGAGTGTCCCGAACAGAGGACATGTGGCTTCATGCAAGAGATATAGGGAAGGAACGGAACAAAATGGAACGGTAAAAAGGGAAGAGGAAGGGGATGGGCTATTAAAAAGAGGTGAGGCCTTCAGAGAGGAATGGAAGAAGGTTATGGAGGTGGCCTGCTTCATGTTCAAGTATCTCTCTATTTACAAAGTTCGATTTTACGATATTTCACGTTCATGCAATTGACAAATTACGTGTTCTAATGCTGTGCTGTGCTGTGTGATTGTCACGCGGCCCCCATGGTGTCAGCCAGCGCTGGTCTCAGACCCTCGGTACCCACTATATCTGTTTACCTGCTATGAAGTAGGAGCATTGCTCGAAACGTCGACAATTATATACATGTCCTTTCAATGCATTGTTGTTAACGAGTGTGTTGTAGAGGAGGTTAATTGACCATACTTCACCACGCTGACCAAACCGGGTTGGTGGAGGTAGGTGAACATTGTATAAACGTGGAGAGGAAGGAAAGTACGGTACAATATTTGAATTCATACGCACACAGTGGGGAGCACAGGCGTTGCCTCTGCCAGTGATCTCAGTCAACCCACCGCTCCTGGGTCTGTCCCGTGAACTCCTCCTGCACCCAGCTGGCACAGCAGTCAACCCATAGCACCTGGGCCTGTCCTGGGACTCCTACCAGTAGCAAGCCTCCCACACTGCAAGTCGACTCAAAGTGCACTTAGCCTGTGACAAGCGCCGTGGTGCCGTCACCACCACTTAATGGCGGATGGCAGCTGTTGTTAATGCACGGTGGAACAGAGTTCAGCTTCCAATGAGTAGGATGGTACGGTGTATGTGTGTATAAAGCAGCAGCACTGGAGAGACAAAGGTGGCCGGGTGTGGTGGTACCGGGTTTTATCGGTACTTCTTGCTAACAGCACTTGTCCCAACAGCCTCATAGAGGCTATACATGAGTCTTTGTCTTTGCAGTGGTTTGTGCACTGCGCCACGGTCTCTGTGACCTTTATTGCACTGAGGTCCAGGTCGTTATAGGTCCAGCCTTGACGAACGCCTTTCAACGTATTGCATGCTTCTCCAAATTATAAGACGAATCCAAAAACATACATATTTGGCCTCACACAAGACAAAGATCGCCCGTATAGCCTGAACAGACTGTTGGGGAAAGTGCTGTAAGCGAGCACCAATGAAGGCTGACACAGCACACGAGGGTTGGGTGGCCAGAACCACGCCCGGACGCCTTTATCTCTACAGTGGCCATGTTAACACATTACACCGTACCGGGTAATAATGTGAGGCTGAGTCGAAGTTAGGGGAGGCCGTGAGCAGGAATCGAACTCGGGTCACCAAGTTCGTAGCGCCGAGCGCTGCTCTTCACAATAACAAAAAGTCGCCATTCGCCACTAAGTGGTGGTGACGTTACCATGACACTTGTGCCAGGCGATGTGCACTTTGAGGCCACGTGAATTGTCGAAGACCCTCTAACAGTAGGTCACAGGACAGACCCAGGTGCCTTGGGTTGACTGAGATGACTGGCAGATGCACCACCTGTGCCTCCTATTGTGCCAACTTCCGGTATTTTTTTCGACCCGGTTATCCGCTCATTGTTGTGAGCGTCGCTCCTCTGCCCTCCGCTGTTGTTGGAGGACGATTGCCTCAAACTTCCCAATAGCGTCTTCTAGGTGCACGTATCCTGGCACTGCACAGTAGCATCCTTAACGAGCCTCCTCGCTCACTCTACACGAAGCTGCGGGTCGTGCTCTTACATGTGGACGTCTCCTGGATTATAACTTTTGCTTTAAAATGCACAAGCTAAATGTGCGTCTCAGAATCGGTAGACCGCGGTAGAATGGAGAAGGATGTTGGAGTGGTGGTGCCGCGCCTGGCACATTAAAATAACAACCCGCCGAGCCGAGTTAGATAGCAAGACACGGCTAACATCTGCAGTGGCGAAGTGATGACACCTTGGATGAAGGTGAATCATTCCAAAAGCACGATTAATGATGATCCGTACCTCGAGATTCCTGGCTGGCTGCTGGCTGGGCGCCTCTCCACTCCAACCACAATTACTCCACTGTTAGTGGCTGATGTAGGCCGTTGCTACAGAAACTAGCTGGATAACATAACTGGCTATGCGGGATTATTTGTCGAACAAATGAAATTAAACGGCTTAAACGGAAGTCCGGCAGACGTCTAATAATAGTAATAATTATAATCATTATTAATTGGCATAGATAGCGACACCGAAAAGATGGAAATAACGAATAGAGAAGACTGACCACGGCTCATTTAAAATCGCTCTAACTTTTAAATGTGCTCCTATCAACGTAATTATTTTGCCAAGATGCTTATTTCCTAGATGTGCGTGTATGTATATCTATAACCTCAGTCTTTGCGTTTTATTATCAGAATCAGAATCTTTAGTTATCCTGGAGAAATATGATAAGCTATGAAGATATTTTTCAGAGATGTCCAGTAGGGATGGGTCAGAAACTTAAACGATAGGAGTAAGCAAATCACTCAAGATAAATGTATCAATAAATGAAAAACTAAAAAAAGCTATTTAATTTACCAGGTAAGGCCCATTGACTTATTAGCTATTTTCAGAATAGACTTGGCCACAAATGATAGCTCCACAAAGTGGCTTATTGTGTGGACATTGTATTGCAGGCAGACACTACACGCACATTGTTGATTCTGAATGAGGAGGGAAAAACCAGAGGACCCGAAAAAAAATGCACGCGACCACGGGGCGAGAGAGTGAGACATAAACTCAAAATATACTGAAGGTCACGGGACAGACCCAGGGGCCATGGGCTGACTGAATTAGATGACTGGCAGATGTACCACCTGTGCCCCCTACTGTCAACTTAACGCATTACATCCGCCCGGCGCTCCGCTCGATGGAGTCGGGATCTAACCCACGAACCTCGTGCAGATTACTGTTCGTGCTCCGAGCGCAGGAGGACTAAGAGACGAGTCTGAACACGGACAGCTGTCGTTTGCTTGCGTGGCTGAGCTTCGTGACCTGCGAGACGAATCCACAGCCTGCCGCGTGTGTGGTGATTTGTTGCTTTCTTATTTATCCATACGAGTCGCACTGAACCGTGGGGCATTTTGAGCTGCGAAGCAACTGTGTACCGCATAGTAAAGTTTTTTTTGGATTATTTCGCGTAAATATAAATGTGTCGTTAACCCACCACCACCCGACACAGCTAATCAGCAAGGTTTGTCACCTAAACAAAACGTGCCAATTACTATGGGCAGCCACCCCGCTAAGGCGGTCACAGTAGGACGATTGGGATCGGTAAGAGCAGTGTTCTTCATTTCAAGGCCCACGGGCCAATGGCGGCCCCAGGTGGCCTTCAGTGTGACCCCTGACAGCACATGGATATGAAAACACCCCTTGCAGGTGAGGCGGTGTGGCGGCTCTCAGACTGATGTCATATCGGCTGAAGTAGCCTCCCTCTGAAAATGAGTGAAGAACACTGTTTTTGGATCAGGAGGAGGTGGTGGCAGAACCTTCGAGAAACCTTTGAGAAGGGACATGGACCACGGGGGCCCTGGGTGACTGTGCAACTCGCCCTCTCACCTATACTCACCGTTGTCCTTCACCAACGTGGTTAGGAATGGTCAAAGTCCAACACGCTCCCCACATACCCCCGACCGCGATTGCGGAATTAAACAACGATGAGGCAATTAAGGATTGCCCCTTGCTGTGGCTGAACGCTATCGCGGGATGAATGTCAAGGCAGGTGCGCGGACTTCATCCCAATCGATACACTTTGTGAGCTTTGCAATTGCAGGGATAATCAAATCACGTTCCTCTAATCACCTCGATAAGGCTTCTCACCGAGCCAGGTTGTTTATAAGTCAACATCCCCTTATCCATTCACGTTCACGTGAGACGAATTGAGTTCACATTCTACTGGGGGTATGTGCGTGCGCATGTCTGTATGCATTTGGAGCCGCGGAACAGTGAACACGAGTTCGATTTCCGCTCACCTCCAATATCGGGTGACGAATATCTGAACCCGTACTGGGCCTCCCCTATGTCGACTCGGACTAAAACGAGTATCGGGTGCGGTGTGTAAAACATCAGCACTGGTGAGACAAAGGCGGCCGGATGTGGTGTTGCTCGTGCCAGCCTTCACCCATACAACCTTCAACAGTCTGTTGAAGCTTGTATGGGAGAACGTTGTCTTGCGTGTGTCTCTCTCTCTGTCTCCCGCCATATTGTGTGTCTCTCGCGTTATGCTCTCACAATCTGCCTTTAACTTCTCATCAATTCACTGCCGTTCACCAATTTCTGCACGAGTGCCTATCACATCAAAATCCGAATATTTATGTATATTGCAGGAGGAATCCGATGAGCTATGAAGCTCTTTTTCACAGATGTCCATTAGGGGTAGGTCAAAGCGTTACATCAACAAACAATACAAAACACGATAGGAGTGCAAAGTATAGGAAAGGTAAACAAATCACTACAAAAAAATTGAAAGGAAAATAAACAATATTTAATTTACCAGGTAAAGCCCATTTAAGTATTAGCTTCTTTTTTCAGAAGCAACCTGGCCACAAATTATAGCTTCACGAAGTTGGCTTATCATGTGGAAATGAAAAGCAGCCAAATGTATAGCAGCCAAATTATCTTAATAATCTAAACGCATGTTTAAATATCCATCCCCATGCGCTTCTGCCACCGTCTGAGACGTTTTTCCTTCCGATATTATGAAGCCACTGAAGCTATGCACTTTTAAATCATAAATTAGATTAAAATCGAATTTCTTTAGAACGGCTTTTTTTCCTTTGCCAGTACCAAAATATGAGAATAGGTTTTCCCCTTTATCTGGCAACAAAACAAGTGTTAAGATTTTGATTTAAAGCTTTCGTGACTGCAGGGATTAATATTCTTGGTTCTTTCGGTAAAGTCACGTAGAAGGGAAACAATAAAAGAATAAAAATATAAAACAATCATCATGATGATAATTGCTTGTGTTACAGTCGAAACGTCTTGAGAATTTTATTGTTTTATATTTTTATAATTTGATTGTTTCCCTTCTACGTGACTTTACCGAAAGAACCAAGAATATGAATCCCTGCAGTCACGAAAGCTTTAAATCAAAAAGAATATAGGTGTTAAGATGTTAAAACACCAAAGTGAAACCTTTAACAAGGAATCTTGTCTGCATTAACACTGTTTGAGACTAGGCTCCAAAGAAAGCTGTCTCTGGTGTGGACCAACCAGTTTCAAAGACAATGCATATAATATATTCTTGGTTCTTTCGGTAGTTTGTTGTCCTTCCCCCGCACCTCCGATTAGCACGGTTGGCTACGTACGGTGCCAAAGAAGATCAACAAACACCTAATTATGTTGTATATTTCCCAATATTTTTAAGTCTTGCTGTTAAAATCTATCTTTTTAAAGGGCTGCCCTTGTCAGCATCGCCTATGATCGTTGTATTTCACCTGCTCTGAATAAAGATGCCATCTGTGAATGTTTCACCTGAGCCGAGTCACAATTCCCACTCTGTGTTTATTATGTTTCACAGAGATGGCCTTGAGGCAGGGAAACACCATTTCCTTTTACATTGCTAGATACATCACCCCAAAGGAGTCCCGGCGGCGATGCTGCTATCGGGCGCACAGTCACAGAGTGGGAACTCCTCAGCAGGCGATGAGTCACGAGGAGCATCTTGATGAGCACGACCCTTGCTCTGCAGAGGGACGGTCTTCTTGCTGAAATAGCCTCACGCAGTGGGTTCGTGATGTTGATGGATACCGGTCTGCCCTGCAATAAACATTACCACGATGACTGTGTCCATATGTAACATCGTACATATGAGAGAGAACCGGGTGGTGGCGGCTTCGCACGTCCCCGGTAATCCAGCACTATAGAGGCAGCAGGGAGGGTTGGTGGATCACCCACAGATGATGTCGTGAAACTCCCTTCCCGTGGGCTTCGAGGAAGTGCCTTACCCTGGCTCGTCAGGAGAGGGCGATACATCAAGTGGACTAATCGCCATCTGTTTCAATCTGAACCGGGATTGAACGTTGCCTCGTGCAACACGTGGGTTTTCACCAGGTTATTGGGTTTGCTCCCACTTGCGTATAATGATAAACACAGCTGATCATTTATTGGCTATGAACAACTTAAAATAAAAACTCAATGTAGCATCAGCAAGCCCCTCCTTAAAATGAGTCTTTCCACTCAATGTGGCTTTCCTGGATATAAGTAAATATTGATTACGAGGAAATTTAAAGTGGATTAACTGCTAATTCCTGTGGATTACGAGCTAATTGTAGATGAGTATTATTAGTAGTGTAATGCTTTGTGCTGACTGTTATTAAACCACTGTTGTCTGCACTCCTTCAATGGAGGAGGAATAACACTACACAAATTCTCTCCTGCAGTCCTCTCGTGGCTAGCAGACCTTGACATTGGCATCCAGTTCCTGAGCTCCCGAGCCGATTGCTGCCATATGCAAGAGTAGACGAGAATCAGATTCGCGTGATGACTCATCACCTGTTCTGGTTGCCTCGCTGTGCCCTGTGCACCCGATAGGAGCATTGTCGGGACTAATCTAACTGACTCACTATTTTTTTTATTTTACCTGGTAAGTCCCATTAAGCTGTACAGCTCTTTTTATAAAGGAGCTGACCACAAATTATAGCACAACGAAGTAACTTATCACTTGCGAATTTATAGCAGCCAAATACTCTAAAGGCATATTGATTCTAAATGTGGAGGGAAAAATTGGAGGACCCGGAGAAAAATCCACTCGACCACAGGGAGAAAGACATGCAAACTCCAAATATGCAGCAGGCGTCACAGTCGGGATCAAACCCACGGTCTTCTGTATACCAATCGAGGGAGTTAACATCTTGTCACCGTGGCCCCCCTCAGGTAAATCTCAGTTTCTCGCATTACGAGGAGGCACGACGATTTCACGGCCTCGACGGTATTTTTTTCATATAAATA
This sequence comes from Petromyzon marinus, assembly GCF_048934315.1. Lineage (NCBI taxonomy): Eukaryota > Metazoa > Chordata > Hyperoartia > Petromyzontiformes > Petromyzontidae > Petromyzon > Petromyzon marinus. Next base: position 22,531 of record NW_027423243.1, read on the forward strand.
CATTTTGTGGTGAAATTAGTTCAGAATCAGAATCTTTATTTATCCTGGAGAAATCCGATGAGCTCTCAAGCTCTTTTTCAAAGGTGTCCCAAAGGGGCCAGTCAAAAAGTTACAACAATGCAAAAACACGAATAGGAGTGCAAAGTAGAGGAAAGGTAAGCAAAGAACCAAGAATGAATATATAACATAGATAAAGTATACAAGTTCATATTTCAAAAGTATATAAATTTCCAAGCTCGGTTTAAACAACAGCAAGGAAAGTGCCAGACGTTGCACATTAAAAAGTAACTTTACATTGTAAGAAGAAAAAGACCACGCGCCTTGACAAAGGAATTAGCATATAATTTAGCATTGAAATGGCTCATTGAAATAGCTAAGATAAAGTATACACATCCGCAGAGGTACCCCTTGACAAAGGAATTAGCGCTGGAGTGGAAGAAACCACGCTTAGATCACGACCTTTAAGCTGTGTGAGAAGAAAAAGGACAAGTGCCTTGACAAAGGAATTACCATATAATTTAGCATTGAAATGGCTCATTGAAATAGCTAAGTTAAAGTATACACATCCGCAGAGGTACCCTTTGACAAAGGGATTAGCATCGAATTTAGCATTGAAATAGCTGAGTGATTAGCTTGTAACTGCTCGCAGAAATAGCTATATTAAATTTAGAGCATATACGTTCACCGAGGCACCTAGTACTCATCAAACAGGAGAATTTAGCGAAACACAACCACGCTCAGACATCGGACCTGTGTGCGAGCAAACAAGGTGTTCTGACAAAGAAATTAGCATAAAAAGTTAGCATTTGATTGGCGGATTTTAGGAAAGAGGTGGTGTACGTGCCGGTGGACTCGCAGTTTGGCGCGGGGGGGGGGAGGGGGGAGGGGGGAGTTTACCTATTGATGGTGTGAAAAGGGGGATTTTATAAGAGCTGCGAAAGTTTGGGGTACCACTACTTGAAAACTATACTGTACCATTGAAATTAGTTTAATGTTTAGTTCGATTTAGAACATCTTTCCAATGGTTGCTTAATTTGAAACCATCCTCTCGGTTGAAATTGTGTCTGTGTTTGTAGATCTGAATTGCTTCATGAACAAATCTCTGATAAAAGCCCGTGGGTTTGCAAAGAACCTTGGTATCAGAGAAAATTATATCGTGATCCCCCACAGCATTGTAACAGTGATCAGCCACGGCAGAAGAATTCTTTTGCCGTGTTTCAAATATGATTTGTGCTCGCGAATTCGGTCAGAGACATGTCGCTTTGTCTCACCGATGTAGCAATCACCGCAGGTACAACTCAATTTGTAAACCCCGGGGTACTGTAAATCAGGAATGACATCCTTCACAGATGGGATCAGATCACGAATTTTGTGTACTGTATTGAACCGGACCTGGATCTTGTGTTTGTTTAGAATTTTGGAAATATTTTTAGTAACACCTGCTATATATGGAAGTGTGATGGCTTTCACCGGAGTATCAAGTGGTTGTTTCTGTATGGAGGGAGAGACAGCTTGGCGGATGGTACGGTCAGAGTAACCATTCCTTTTGAGGGCCAGGTGTATATGTTTTAATTCACTGGTCAGGTGGTGTTGGTCCGAAATGCAATGAGCCCTATGGTATAAAGTTTTGATGAGAGAATTCTTTTGGGCTGGGTGGTGGTGGGAATCAGGTTTCAAGTAGGAATCTGTGTGGGTGGGTTTCCTGTAGACAGAATGCCCCAATGAGCCATCAGGTCTCCTCTCAAACAGAACATCTAAGAATGGTAGCTTGCCATCTTTCTCCAGTTCCATGGTGAATTTGATGGCGGGATGTCTGGAACTGATGTGGTGTAGGAAAAGGTTCAGAGCTGGGAGGCCATGTGGCCAAATGACGAAAGTGTCATCCACATATCTCTTTCACAGGGAAGGTCTGAGGGTGGAAGTCTGGATAGCGTCTGATTCAAATTTCTCCATGAAAATATATTGAAATAATTGAAAATTTGGTCCAACATGGACTAGACCCCGACACACCTGCACTGGTTAGGCACTGCCTCAACAATACCTACTTTATTTGGAAGGGCTCCTTCTACAAACAAAATGAGGGTACCCCCATGGGATCCCCCTTATCACCAGTGATAGCCAATATTTTCATGGAGAAATTTGAATCAGACGCTATCCAGACTTCCACCCTCAGACCTTCCCTGTGGAAGAGATATGTGGATGACACTTTCGTCATTTGGCCACATGGCCTCCCAGCTCTGAACCTTTTCCTACACCACATCAATTCCAGACATCCCGCCATCAAATTCACCATGGAAGTGAAGAAAGATGGCAAGCTACCATTCTTAGATGTTCTGTTTGAGAGTAGACCTGATGGCTCATTGGGGCATTCTGTCTACAGGAAACCCACCCACACAGATTCCTACTTGAAACCTGATTCCCACCACCACCCAGCCCAAAATAATTATCTCATCAAAACTTTATACCATAGGGCTCATTGCATTTTGGACCAACACCACCTGACCAGTGAATTAAAACATGTACACCTGGCCCTCAAAAGGAATGGTTACTCTGACCGTACCATCCGCCAAGCTGTCTCTCCCTCCATACAGAAACAACCACTTGATACTCCGGTCAAAACCATCACACTTCCATATATAGCAGGCGTTACTAAAAATATTTCCAAAATTCTAAACAAACACAAGATCCAGGTCCGGTTAAATACAGTACACAAAATTCGTGATCTGATCCCATCCGTGAAGGATGTCATTCCTGATTTACAGTACCCCGGGTTTACAAATTGAGTTGTACCTGCGGTGATTGCTACATCGGTGAGACAAAGCGACATGTCTCTGACCAAATTCGCGAGCACAAATCAGATTTGAAACACGGCAAAACGAATTCTTCTGCCGTGGCTGATCAATGTTACAACGCTGTGGGGGATCACGATATAATTTTCTCCGATACCAAGGTTCTTTGCAAACCCACGGGCTTTTATCAGAGATTTGTTCATGAAGAAATTCAGATCTACAAACGCAGACACAATTTCAACCGAGAGGATGGTTTCAAATTAAGCATCCATTGGAAAGATGTTCTAAATCGAACTAAACATTAAACTAATTTCAATGGTACAGTATATTTTTCAAGTAGTGGTACCCCAAACTTTCGCAGCTCTTATAAATTCCCCCTTTTCACACCGTCAATAGGTAAACTCCCCCCCCCCTTCCCCCCCCCCCCCCCCCGCGCAAAACTGCGAGTCCACCGGCACGTACACCACCTCTTTCCTAAAATCCGACAATCAAATGCTAATTTTTATGCTAATTTCTTTGTCAGAACACCTTGTTTGCTCGCACACAGGTCCGATGTCTGAGCGTGGTTGTGTTTCGCTAAATTCTCTTGTTTGATGAGTACTAGGTGCCTCGGTGAACGTATATGCTCTAACTTTAACGTAGCTATTTCTGTGACCAGTTACAAGCTAATCACTCAGCCATTTCAATGCTAAATTCGATGCTAATTCCTTTGTCAAGGCACTTGGCCTTTTCCTTCTCACACAGCTTAAAGATCGCGATCTAAGCGTGGCTTCTTCCACTCCAACGCTAATTCCTTTGTCAAGGGGTACCTCTGCGGATGTGTATACTTTAACTTAGCTATTTCAATGAGCCATTTCAATGCTAAATTATATGCTAATTCCTTTGTCAAGGCGCGTGGTCTTTTTCTTCTCACACAGCTTAAAGGTCGTGATCTAAGCGTGGCTTCTTCCACTCCAGCGCTGTCCTCCAGACAGTCTCGTCCCTTCACCTGATGAAGGCCGCTTGTGTTGTGGCCGAAACGTCGTGATTTTTTGTTATTTTATTTTCACCTACGTGACTTTACCCAATAGAACCAAAGAGTATGGATCCTAGCAGTCACGAAAGCTTTAAATCTAGAATTTACATTGTAACTTTTAAGTCTATAGTTATAGATTGAACAAAGATAATGACTTTTTACTGGAATGGGGAATGCAGCAGCAGTTACACCCGAGGCAGCAATGAGAGGCGCACCGGCAATCTCGTCAATCCGCTGCTGGATCCAATGCTCGCTTAGTGACGAGCAAGAGAGCGCAACGCTAACGTCAGTGGTGAGTACTTGAACGGCCGGTCCCTGAGGCACCGACCCCTTTACCGAACCGTGGCAAAGTAAAGAACACAGTAACACTCATGGAGAGAGGGCTTTATCCGGAATGGCATCTACAAAGAGGCTACGAATTCTCCGATCGATGTTCACAGGTGTGCGTTGTACCGCGTGTGGGGAGCGGTGGCACATCGGTTATCGAGCCGATGCTCTGAATGGATGGCATTGCTGATAGAATGTCACTTTGCTGACTTCTCTGTATCTTGTTTTATTCATCCATATAGTCTCAATTTAACTCTGCATCTCTGTAAATGAACAACATTATTAATATTTATCAATATATATAGGCATACATATGGCCATAAATTAACATGGACTAAAACTCATATTCATTTGAAAATAGTGTATTTTGCGCTAAGATCCTGGCGACCCGAGTTCGATTATGTGAACCGGTCCTGGGCCTCTTCTAGGTCGACTCAGCCTCAAATGAGTACCTGGTGCGATGTGTAAACATCGCCACTCGGGAGAGACAAAGGCGGCCGGGGGTGGTGCTGGCCACCCAACCCCACGTGCCGTGCTGGCCTTCATAGGCGGTGCTCCGTAACAGCACTTGCCCCAACGGTCTGTTAAGCCTACGCGGGGGATCTTTTATTTGTTGTACCGCATGAATGTTGCGCCCCACGTGCCTGGAGCGAGCGAGCTTCCTGAGGAACTGGGCAGGCGAAACGTCGCGCATTGGCACGATGCGCCACGCGTTTTCCAACCCGAGAGCTCATCAGATAGTCGTGCAGCTACCAAACACACCGATTGCATGCAAGGCTAGGTGTTCCCTCGACTTAAACATCTTACAATCCAGTCTCACATCGCCTTGATGCAAGAAGACATCTAAAGTGGGCCCTGGTCATTCATAAAACCCGTATTGGCAAATCTGTGTTGCACTTAGCTAATTCATTAACCCAAGAAACATAAGACGTGCATCAAATTTCCATTTAACTCTTCCTCAAACAAAAATATGAATAGGTGACCAAGCCTTTGACGTTGCAGACTATAACTGTTGTACATTTAACTAATTTTGCATAGTACGGAGCCAAACGTTATAATCGGAGTTGCTGGACACAAAAGAAATTGCAGATGTGATTTGTATCCTTGATCCTTGCCCCTCATGCATCGATAGTTCAATGTTCATGTGCAGTGTGTTGTTGTTTTGGTGAAGTCTGGGACTATTCTTCTTTGGTTCTTTCGGTAAAGTCACGTAGAATGAGAATAAAATAATACATTTATAAAATACAATAACACAATAATATTCTCACGACGTTTCGGCCACAACACATCGGCCTTCTGATGAGAATATTATTGCGTCATTTTATTTTATCAATTTATTATTTTATTCTCATTCTACGTGACTTTACCGAAAGAACCAAAGAAGATGAATCATTGCAGTCATGAAAGCTTTAAATCGAAATCTGGGACTATTGTTTTTTGTTTTGCTGCCTTGCCCCAAGAATGCATTCAGTGTTGCAAATTTGGACTTCATAATTTGTTTGGTTATGTATTTATGTTTTGTGACTTTCTTACCTTTTCTCTATTTTGCACGATTTTCCTTAAGACCAAAACAGGTGAATTTATACACAATGCTTGCTGCCGCCTGATGATGCTAGTTCTGAGCGTTGCTCCTCCAACCTCTGCTGTTGTTAGAGGGTGACGGCCTCCAACTGCCCAATAGACTCACAGTGCACCTACCCTGGCACTGCCCAGTAGCGTCCTTCACGAGCCTGCTCCTCTGCCTCCTCTACAGAGGCCGACCTATGCTGTGTAGCAAACAAAGACAAAGATCCCCGCTGAAGCCTTAACAGCACCATTCCCAGCCGCCTTTGTCTCCTCAGTGGCGAAGCTTACTACAAACCGCACTAGGTACTCATTTAAGGCTAAGTCGACCAAGGGGAGGCCCGGGACCGGTTCAGATAACCATCGCAGGTGTTGACCGTGAACGGGAATCGAACCTGGATTGCCGGGTTTGTATCACAGCACGTTAACCATAGCACTACCGCAACCTGAAATGTGTAGCACCGTAGGCTGTAATGTATGAATTGTTTATCCTGACGCAAACATGAGGATATAATCTGTTAGCGGAGATTAGAGTATGTAGTCTTCCATATTCAACGCGCCCCTGTGTTACAACTTGCCCAATAATCTAACGGAGATAGACCCCACATCGAAGTTCTGTGTGGAAGCCACTGTCCCCGCAATATCCCCATGCACCCGCGCAATGCAATAATCCACGAGCTTACATTCCAACGTTCAAAGTCCACTCTATTTGTCCTCCACGGGGATTTCTAGATTTTCTCAACTCATCCCCCATTTCAAGACGAGAGTCTGTGTAATATCGGCAGTTCACCAACACTGATTCAAGGGAGCCCGATGCTGCTGACGAGGCACCATACGTCGTAAGCGGTCAAGACGTTTTGGTGTCTTCATTTATTAAGGAGCATAAACCATGGCTTAAAGCTTTCGTGACTGCAGGAATCCATACTTTTTGGTTATTTCGGTAAAAGTTACGTAGGTATGGCCCGCTGGTTCTTCAGTTCCATTGCTGGATTATTTTTTTCTGTCTGAGAATGACCGATTGTGTTGCAATCGAAACGTCGTGATATATAATTTTTATTTTTTTATTTTTATACCTACGTTCCTTTTCGAAAGAACCAAAGAGTATCTTTTGGTAAAGTCACGCAGAACAAAATTATAAAACAAAAAACTATGACGTTTCGATCGCAACATAAGCAATCGTCATCAGGAGGAAAAAGGAGGGGGAAAGCTGCTGAGGCAGACTTTTTATAGGTTTTAAATGGGTGTAGCCCAAGGGTCACAAACAAAGTGGGCGGGGCTAGTGATGTTAAATGAGAAATTTGCATGTTAATGTAAGATGGGAGGGCGACTTCCACGCCGAGGGCACAGAGGTGGCTATTGTAATGTGAGAGATTAGCATGTTAATGTAAGATTGCAAAGCCGCCGCGATGTCGAGGACGTGAGCGATGGTGGCTGTGTTAGTGTGAGACATTTAACCTATTAATGTAAAATCAGAAAGTCGAAAATAACAACTAACATCGGAAGGTAGGATGGAAACATCACAGCCAGTTATGACTTGAACTGGTTAATAACGTCCTTCAAATGATTGCTCAGTTTGTACCCATATTCTCGGTTGAAATTGTGTCTGTCTATATATCTGGATGGCTTCATGAACGAATCTTTGGTGATAGCCGGTGGGTTTGCAAAGTACTTTCGTTTTGGATAAATCAATTTCGTGTGAGCTCATCGCATTTAAACAGTGATCAGCCACAGCCGAGGTATTGGTCCTACCATGTTTCAGATCTGCCTTATGTTCCCGAACACGGTCCAAGACATGTCGCTTAGTTTCCCCAATGTAACTACTGCCACAGACACAGCTTAGTTTGTAGACGCCGGGGTATTGCATGTCAGAGATCACATCCTTCGCAGATTATGAATGATTTTGGAAATATTTTTGGTGACCCCTGCTATGTATGGCAAGGTGACGGTATTGATTGGGTCCTCAGATGGTTCTTTCTCAGCGGTTGGGGTGATAGCTTTAAGCATTGTGTAGTCTGAATATCCATTCATCTTGAGAGCTTGGTGTACGTGTTCCAGTTCACTGGCTAGGAGATGATGGTCGGAAATACATCGAGCTCTATGGTGTAGAGTTTTGATGAGGGAATTCTTCTGGGATGGATGGTGGTGGGAGTCAGGTTTTAGGTAGGCATCCATATGGGTGGCTTTCCTGTAGACAGTCTCCCATTGAGCCATCTGGTCTCTTTTCGATTAAAACATCCAAGAATGGTAACTTGCCATCCTTTTCCACCTCCATGGTGAATTTGATGGCTGGGTGTATGGAATTGGTTGAGGAACTGGTTCAGAGCTGGTCGGTCACATGGCCAGATGACGAACATGTCATCTGCGTACCTCTTCCACAAGGACGGACATACAGTGCATGCCTGTATGGCATCTGTCACAAATTTTTCCGTGAAAACATCAGCTACAACAAAGTTCGAGGTTGACACGATTGTTATCATTCAGAGTAACAGTCCAATTTCCGACAGCCTAAAATCGGTTCTAGCCAAAGGGTTGAATTTTGCAGTCACCCCTAAACACATCCCAGTTGATGATATAATTGCCCAGGTCTAAGGAGACCTTAAGGGTTTGGGACATATTACTGCAGACGTGGCAAGATCGGAAATCGCTGCAATCCTTAAAAACGCTAAGTCACCTACTAGCAACATCGGTAAGGATGAGCACTTTGAGCTTTCTCAATTCAAAAAGATAGAGCACATCGTCATTCTCTCAGCTGACAAGGGCAATCCCACAGACATCATGGACAAAACCACATACAAGAACAAAATTCAGGACCTACTTAATGATGGTAGCTATACAAAAATCAATGGAGATCCCACCAACTGCCTCGTTAAAAAAAAATAATATCATCACTGATTCGACATCTTTAATCGAACCAACCAAGCGGTTTTCCTTAAAACCCTCTGCTGCTAGATCACCCAGATTGTGAACGATTCGTTCATGAAGCCATCCAGGTAAAGTGGTACCTCGGTATACGTCGTTAATTCGTTCCAGAAGGTAATTTAGACACTAATTACTAAAATGCATACAGAAGCAACGTGACCGCGTTGCTGCCAGCTGCGCTGGTCACGTGGCATGCCTCAACCACGCACGCGCGCGCGCGCCTCGACCCGGGGCTTCACCCTCCATGGGGGCAGCCCCCCACGCCCCCCGCCCCTCTCCCCAACGCCGCCCCCGCCCCTCTCCACCCGCTCCTCTCCCCCACGCCCCCCGCTCCTATCTGCCACGCCCCCTGCCCATCTCCCCCATGCCCCCCGCTCCTCTCCCCCACGTCCCCCGCCTCTCTCCCCTCTCCCCCACGCCATCCCGCCCCTCTCGCTTTGTTTCAGTCATGAACGGGGCATACGCGGGTACTGTACGCGGTGACTCATCCCGACCCATACAAGTTCTAGCAAGCGCGTCGTATCCCAAGCAAGACGTCGTATCCCAAGACATTTTTTCTCGTAAAACACGATATATACCAATTTCGACGTATTCCAAAGCGGTCGTATACCGAGGTACCACTGTATATAGACACAGACACAATTTCAACCGAGAAAATGGGTACAGACTGACTAATCATTGGAAGGACGTTATTAACCAGTTTATGTCATAACTGGCCGTGATGTTTCCATCCTACCTTCCGATGTTAGTTGTTATTTTCGACTCTCTGATTTTACTTTAACAGGTTAAATGTCTCACACTAACACAGACACCGTCGCTCGCGTCCTCGTCGTGGCGGCGGCTCTGCGATCTTACATTGACATGCTAATCTCTCACATTACAATAGCCACCTCTGCACCCTTGGCGTGGAAGTCGCCCTCCGATCTTACAATAACATGCAAATTTCTCACTTTAACATCACTAGCCCCGCCCACTTCTTTATGACCCTTGGGCTACATCAGCAGGAAACGACCACAGTCAGCATGCAATGCTGTAGTAATAGCAGGATACCACCACAGTCAGCATGCAATGCTGTAGTCATAGCAGGATACCACCACAGTTAGCATCGCAATGCTGTAGTCATATCAGGATACCACCACAGTCAGGATGCAATGCTGTAATCATAGCAGGATACCACCACAGTCAGTATGCAATGCTGTAGTCATAGCAGGATATCACCATAGTCAGCATGCACTGCTATAGTCATAGCAGGATACAACCACAGTCAGAATGCAATGCTGAAGTCATAGCAGGATACCACTGCAGTCAGTATGCAATGCTGTAGTCATAGCAGGATACCACCACAGTCAGCATGCAATGCTGTAGTCATAGCAGGATACCACCACAGTCAGCATGCAATGCTGTAGTCATAGGAGGATACCACCACAGTCAGCATGCAATGCTCTAGTCATAGCAGGATACAACCACAGTCAGCATGCAATGCTTTAGTCATAGCAGGATACCACCGCAGTCAGTATGAAATGCTGAAGTCATAGCAGGATACCACTGCAGTCAGTATGCAATGCTGTAGTCATAGCAGGATACCACCACAGTCAGCATGCAATGCTGTAGTCATAGCAGGATACCACCACAGTCAGTATGCAATGCTGTAGTCATAGCAGGATACCACCACAGTCAGCATGCAATGCTGTAGTCATAGCAGGATACAACCACAGTCAGCATGCAATGCTGTAGTCATAGCAGGATACCACCGCAGTCAGTATGCAATGCTGATGTCATAGCAGGATACCACTGCAGTCAGTATGCAATGCTGTAGTCATAGCAGGATAGCACCACAGTCAGCATGCAATGCTGTAGTCATAGCAGGATACCACCACAGTCAGCATGAAATGCTGTAGTCATAGCAAGATACCACCACAGTGAGCATGCACTGCTATAGTCATAGCAGGATACAACCACAGTCAGCATGCAATGCTCTAGTTATAGCAGGATACCACCGCAGTCAGTATGCAATGCTGTAGTCATAGCAGGATACCACCGCAGTCAGTATGCAATGCTCTAGTCATAGCAGGATACCACCGCAGTCAGTATGCAATGCTGTAGTCATAGCAGGATACCACCGCAGTCAGTATGCAATGCTCTAGTCATAGCAGGATACCACCACCATCAGTATGCAATGCTGTAGTCATAGTAGGATACCACTGCAGTCAGTATGCAATGCTGTAGTCATAGCAGGATACCACCACAGTGAGCATGCACTGCTATAGTCATAGCAGGATACCACCACAGTCAGCATGCAATGCTGTAGTCATAGCAGGATACCACCACAGTCAGCATGTAATGCTGTAGTCATAGCAGGATACCACCACAGTCAGCATACAATGCTGTAGTCATAGCAGGATACCACCACAGTCAGCATGCAATGCTTGAGTCATAGCAGGAAACGACCACAGTCAGCATGCAATGCTGTAGTAATAGCAGGATACCACCACAGTCAGCATGCAATGCTGTAGTCATAGCAGGATACCACCACAGTTAGCATCGCAATGCTGTAGTCATAGCAGGATACCACTACAGTCAGGATGCAATGCTGTAATCATAGCAGGATACCACCACAGTCAGTATGCAATGCTGTAGTCATAGCAGGATATCACCATAGTCAGCATGCACTGCTATAGTCATAGCAGGATACAACCACAGTCAGAATGCAATGCTGAAGTCATAGCAGGATACCACCGCAGTCAGTATGCAATGCTGTAGTCATAGCAGGATACCACCACAGTCAGCATACAATGCTATAGTCATAGCAGGATACCACCACTCAACATGCAATGCTGTAGTCATAGCAGGATACCACCACAGTCAGCATGCAATGCTGTAGTCATAGCAGGATACCACCACAGTTAGTATGCAATGCTGTAGTCATAGCAGGATACCACCTGTCAGCATGCAATGCTGTAGTGATAGCAGGTATTACCACAGTCAGTATGCACTGCTCTAGGGAAAGCAGGTCCCACCAAAAGTAGGTATGCACCATATTATTGGTTCTTTCAGTAAAGTCACGTAGAAGGGAAATAATAAAATAATAAACATCAAACATAATATAATAAAATTCTCACGTTTAGGCCACAACGCAAGCAGCCGTCCTCAGGTGAAGAAACAGAGCTGTCGGAAAGACAGCGTCCTAACGAACACTGCTAAGCTTGGCAGCGTATTTTAAATTGGGTGGGAGGAGGAGAGCGTCTTGATGAAGAAGTTTACATAACAGAGGAATTTAGCATGTTTATGACAAATGCAGATATGGGATTATTCACTCCTTGTGGAATGTGTAGGCAGGTGGGGGGTCTCAAAGTCATATTATGTTAGTGTATCATGTAGGATTGGCAATAATAAAGGGAGATACAATTTTAATAAGAAAGAACTGCAACAGCCCAAACCACCGCGTATCAAGCTAGTGCATTATGTGGAAAATAAAAAAGGGAGTTTCTAAAGAACTATACATACCCTACTACCATGCAATAAACCGATGTGAAAAAAATAAATATAAACAACATCAATATAATCAATGTACTCAATATACTCTCCAATAATCTGAGCTGTTAACATTAAGTAACTGGGTATACACTACACTATATAATGACTACCGTGTAGTAAACTGATAAAAAACTAAAATATAAACTACATCAATATAATCAATATACTCAATATACTCTCCAATAAGCTGAGGTTACATATCAGCGGAGGAATTTAGTATATTGACGCTAAGCAACTGCAACTACCCTACTACTAACAAAAAGTCATTATACATTACAATTTTACGTCACAAAAAATATATGCCTCCAACTAAACTTTTTTCTACATCACACGACTATACCCATCATATTTAGTCAGTATAGTCGTGTGATGTAGAAAATGGCATGTCATGTTCAAGTGATGAGCTCAATTCATGTCACTTTCAAGTGATGAGTACACTGCATGTCCCGTCCAAGTGATGAGCTCACTGCATATCACATTCAAGTGGCGAGCTCACTGCATGTCTTATTCACGTAACGAGCACACTGCATATCATTAAAGTGGCGAGCTCACTGCATGTCACATTCAAGTGGCGAGCTCACTGCATGTCACATTCAAGTGATGAGCGCACTGCATGTCACTTTCAAGTGGTGAGCTCATTGCATGTCACTTTCAAGTGATGAGCTCACTGCATGTCACATTCAAGTGTTGAGCTCACTGCATGTCACATTCAAGTGATGAGCTCACTGCATGTCCCATTCATTCATGTGATGAGCTCCCTGCATGTCACATTCAAGTGATGAGCGCACTGCATGACGTTCAAGTGGTCAGTGCACTACATGTCACATTCAAGTGTTGAGCTCACTGCAAGTCACATTCAAGTGGTGAGCTCACTGCATGTCACATTCAAGTGGCGAACTCACTGCATGTCACATTCAAATGATGAGCGCACTGCATGTCACATTCAAGTGGTCAGTGCACTACATGTTACATTCAAGTGTTGAGCTCACTGCGTGTCACATTCAAGTGATGAGCTCACTGCATGTCCCATTCATTCATGTGATGAGCTCCCTGCATGTCACATTCAAGTGATGAGCTCACTGCATGTCACACTCAAGTGATGAGCGCACTGCATCTCACATTCAAGTGATAAGCTCACTGCTCGTCACATTCAAGTGATGAGCTCCTCCTCCTGCACGTAGCGTGGCAACCCATGGCACCTGTTGAGTCTGGGTTCCTGCGAGGAGGTGGGAGGTGGAGGAGGTTGAGGTGGAACTGGTGGTGGAGGAGGTGGACCCCTGACAAGGCCATTTTACCCCACCCTACCTGGCCATTATAACCCCACTCTCACTGGCCATTATAACCCCACCCTACCTGGCCATTATGAACCCACCCTACCAGCCTATTATAAACCCCAGTGACACGACAAATATAGACCCAGAACCCACACATCACTGACAACTATCACGATTGGTAATACCCCTAGACAACAAAGCCGAGTCTAATTAGCGTAATTGCATAAATTGACATAATTACCTAATTTTGTAAAATTACACCTTTTGCATTTTTCATTTCATTTTTATTATTTTTCAAGACAATATATACAACAATCCTGACCCTGATGCCTGTTGTATATTTGGAGTTCGCATGTTTCTCTCACTCTCCCCTTCGTTGTGATTTTTTGCCCGGCTCCTGTTTGTCACTCCACATTTATAGTTGCTGATATAAATTGACACGTAAAATGCCACTTAATTGGGCAATCATATGTGGCCAGGTTACGTCTGAAAAAGAGATATATCTTATGGGCCTTACCTGGTAAAATAAACAAATAAGCAGGTGGCTAGGTGAGTGATTGAATGAGAGAGTGGCTGAGTGATTGAGTGGTTGAGGGAGTGAGTGGCTGAGTTAGTGAGTGGCTGAGTGAGAGGCTGAATGAGTGAGTGGTTGAGTGAGTGGGTAGCAGAGTGACTAAGCAGCTGAGTGAGTGGCTGGGTGAGTGAGTTGTTGATTGAAAGCTTGAGTACGTGAGTGGTTGAGTGAGTGGCTGAGTGGGTGGCTGAGTGAGTGAGACACGGGAAGCAAGAGGGAGACAGGGGGAGATAGAAGAGTGAGACACGGGGAGAGAAAGGAGACACGGGGAGAGAGAGGAGGGAGACAGGAGGAGGTTGGAGAGGGAAAAGCGGGGAGAGAGAAGAGACACGGAGAAAGATAGGAGGGAAACGCGGGGAGGGAGAGGAGAGAGACACGGCGACATAGAGGAAGGAGACACGGGGAGAGAGAGGAGGAAGACCCTGGGAAAAAAAGAAAGGAGGAGACACGCGGAGGAGGTGAGAGGTAGGAGGAGAGTGCGTGGAGGTGAGAGGGGAGAGATAGGAGGAGAGTGCGTAGAGGAGGCGAGGGCTCCTATAATGATGACTTCAAGGCATGCTGGGAGACAAGTTCATGTGACCCACATAGCACAGGGAGCCATCGCTGTTGGAACCGCATGGGCAGGGAACGTGGCCTCCAACCCACCACCTGCACCAGCCTCACCACCACAAACCAACAACCACAACTAGAACTACAAATTCAACCACAAATGTAACCACAAATGTAACCACAGCCACAACCATACCCAACAACCATAACCACTATAACCACAACTATAACCAAAACCAACTACAATTATAACCACACCCACAACAATAACCACAATTATAGCCATATCTATAACCACAACTCTAAGCACTAAAACCAGACACAACTAAAACCACAACCATGATATAACCACTACAACTATAACCGCATTTCCGGTTATCACAGGTGGCAACATATGGTGCGAAAGAAGTTCAACACACATACAACAACAAAAGACAAAGATTTATTCTATAGCCTATAACAGACTGTTGGGGCAAGTTCTGTTAGCGAGTACCTATGGAGACCCGCAGTGTGGAACACAAGCAGGTGGGTGGCCAGCACTACACCCGACCGTCTTTGTCTCCCGAGTGGCGATGTTTATTACACACCACAACAGGTACTCATTTCAGGCAGAGTCGATGTAGGGGAAGCCCTGGACTGGTTCAAATGATCGTCACTGGTGTTGGCCGTGAGCGGGAATCGAACTTTCTCGGGGCCGTGGCGTGGCGTTCAACCGCTACTCTACTGCTCCCTACACATACAACAACCATGAAAGCCAACATAACCACCTTCACCACAACTATAACCACAAAAACATAACATAACCATCACAACTTGTACCACAATCACAATTATAACCACAACCCCAAGTATAACAACAACAATAACATAACCACAACTGTAACTATAACCATGAAAACCCCAACCTCCACGTACACACCTATAGCCACAAAAAATATACCCCCCACAACCGCAATTATTACCACAACCAAAAGCACCATAACAACCAACATAACCACCTACACCACAACTAAAACCTGAACCACCACTACAACCAGCGATACAACCACAACTATAACCACTGCCACCACATTCAAAACCACCACAACCAACATCACCTCAACCACCACAACCATAACAAGCAACATAACCACAACAACCACATTGATGCTGATACTCTAACACCACCTACACAACCACTTTATCAAGGCTCTATGTATCCGTGTGTCCATGTGTCTCCGTGTCTCCACATGTCCCTGTGGGTGGGTGAATAGATGGGTTAGTGGGTGAGTTGGTGAGTGGGCAAGTGAGTGGGTGGGTGTGTGGGCGATGGAATCGAACCTGCACCTCTGCAGTGCAAGTCCAGTGAGCTAACGACCCGCATGTGGTGGGGTAAAGTGTGGGTACGCCCACCTTGCTCCAAAACGTGGAGATCAGCGTGGAAGAGTAGACCAAATACCCTAATTAGCGGCGTCTAGTGGAGGCCTCCTCCGCCAGCACGCGATTCGCCTCCTTCACAATAAACCCTTCCTTGCAAAGATAAAAAAGTATATTTGACTGATCCCATCAGCCTCTCATCAGCAGCAATGGCTCAACTCGAGCGCCACTCTGGACCGCTTTCAACCTTCAGTGCCTCAGCAGCAGAGCCGGGCTCTGCTTGAACCGATGCCGTGAGCCCAGCAGCTGTTTAGAAGCCTACGGCTGTGGGCCGCCTTTGTCTCTCCTCCACCACTGCTGAGGTGTCCACACCATGCGAGGTTCTCACCTTCAGGCTGAGTCGACCCAGAGGAGGCCCAGGCAGCGAACCGCTTCAGAAGTTGGCGCCACGTTCACCGGCGGAAGCGGAAGTAGAGAGAGCAGCAGAAGCATCGCGTGTGTGGGAGCAGCTGAGGTGTGGATCAGAACTGTGTATTAGTGGTGGTGTGGTAGTAGTGGTGGTGGTGTTCGTGGTGGTGGGGTTGTTAGTGGTAGTGGGGTTGTTATTGGTGGTGGGGTTGTTATTGGTGGTGGGGTTGTTATTGGTGGTGGCGTTGTTAGTGGTGGGGTTGTTGTTAGGAGTGCTCTGTTAAGGCTAAATACGCGGGAGCTTTGTCTTTGGCGGTGTGAGTGGGGGAGGGGGCGTAGAGGGGGGGGGAAGGTGCTGGGGGGGAGGGGCTCACAGGATATTGCGTCACTGAGGGCGTGATCACCGAGCCCCGCCCCCACTTGCTTCTGTCGATCTTTTTTCTCACATGTGGCGGTAGAGAAGCACCGAGACGACAGAAGCAGCGACTCTCTGGAGGAAGTGAGGAACTGTAGGTGAGTGGTGATGTGAGTGGTGAGGACGTGTGTGTCTGTGTAGTGTACTGGCAGGAGGAGTGGTGGCGTTAGTGGTGTTACTGATAGTGATGGTGGTGTGTTGTGAGTGAGTCGTGACGATGTGAGTTCATGTCAGAATCAGAATATTTATACTGGAGTCAGATGAGCTATACAGCTCTTTCTCACAGATGTCCAGTGTTGTGGGTGAGTGGTAAAGATGTAACCTCGCGTTGATGTGAGTTTCTTATTAATGATGTGGGTCCGTGTTAATGATGTGGGTTTGTGATTTAAAGCTTTCGTGACTGCAGTAATTCATATTCTTAGTTCTTTCGGTAAAGTCACGTTGAAGGGAAACAATAAAATAATAAAATATATATAAAACAATAAAATTCTCACGACGTTTCGACCATAACACAAACGGTCGTCATCAGGTGTGTCTGTTTGCATAAATGTATTTATTTTTAAACGGTGTATTTATTTATTTATAAAAAACGTTAGCACCACGCGCAGCGATTTAGCAGTTTATTTAAAAGTACGAGTCCATCTATGTTCTGAAAAGAGGAGGGGGGAGACGAAACAATCATTGTATGCCGTCTGAAAGCCACTGTAAGCGTGAACAATCAATTAAAACCTGAAATGGTTTATCAAATCTTTCCAATGATTGCTAAGCCAGAATCCATCTTCTCGGTTGAAATTGTCTCTGTGCTTGTATATGTGGATAGCCTCATGAACGAATTTCTCATGGTAGCCAGATGGCTTACAAAGAACCTCTGTCTTGGAAAAGTCAATGTCATGTGAGCCTACTGAATTATAACAATAATCTGCCACGGCCGAGGTGTTGGTCCTACCGTGTTTAAGGTCTCCTTTGTGTTCACGAATGCGGTCCGAGACATGGCGTTTGGTTTCTCCAATGTAACTACTACCACAGAGGCAACTTAGTTTGTAGATATCAGGGTATTGTATGCCCGGAATCATATCTTTTACAGACGGAACCAGATCACGGATTTTATGTAATGTGTTGAAACGGACCTGGATCTTGTGTTTATTCAAGATTTTGGAGATCTTTTTTGTGATCCCCGCAATGTAGGGTAAAGTGATGGTTTTGAAAGGCTCCTCAAGAGGGTACTTCTTCATGGTTTGAGTGATAGCTTTGCAGATTGTATAGTCGGAGTAACCATTAGCCTTAAGAGCTTGGTGTACGTGCTTGAGTTCACTGCCTATGTGTTCCTGGTCGGATATGCATTGGGCTCTATGATACAGAGTCTTGATGAGAGAATTCTTCTGTGATGGATGGTGATGGGAATCCGGTTTCAGATAAGCATTCGTATGGGTAGCTTTCCTGTAGACAGAGTGGCTCATTGAACCATCAGCTCTCTTTTTAATTAGGACATCCAAAAAAGGTAGCTTGCCATCTTTTTCGACTTCCATGGTAAATCTGATGGCTGGGTGTATGGAATTGATGTGGTCGAAGAATTGGTCTAGAGCAGGCCGGCCATGTGGTCAGATGACAAAAGTGTCATCCGCGTACCTCTTCCATAAGGTTGGGCGCAGTGGCAGTCTGGATGGCGTCAGTCTCAAATTTCTCCATGAAAATGTTAGCTATAACCGGAGATAGGGGGGAGCCCATTGGGGTGCCCTCAGTTTGTTTGTAGAAAGTTCCATTCCAAGTGAAGGGCTATCCACATATACAAGCACAGGGACAATTTCAACCGAGAAGATGGATTCTGGCTTAGCATTGGAAAGATTTGATAAACCATTTCAGGTCTTAATTGATTGTTCACGCTTAAAGTGGCTTTCAGACAGCATACATTAAAATTTGTCGTCTCCCCCCTCCTCTTTTCAGAACATAGATGGACTAGTTCTTCTAAATAAACTGCCAAATCGCTGCACGTGGCGCTAACGTTTTTTTTTATAAATAAATAAATACACCATTTGAAAATAAATAAATTCATGCAAACCGACACACCTGATGACGACCGTTTGTGTTATGGTCGAAACGTCGTGAAAATTGTTATTGTTTTATATATATTTTATTATTTCATTGTTTCCCTTCAACGTGACTTTACCGAAAGAACTAAGAAGATGTGGGTTTGTGTTGATGATGTTGGTTCACGGTGAGGATGAGTCTGTGATGTGACGTGACTCGTGTTGTGACGTGGGAAGCAGTGCCGACGTGCACCCTCTACCCTGTGTGATCCTCGCCTTCGTCTCCCGCTCTCCACACAGAGACCCGGACCGTGCGAGAGACGCCGCGAATTATGTGCACTCTGCACTGTTCGGACCGTGTACCAGTCGGAGCGCGGGCGGTGTTGTTGCAGTGAATGCCACGCTGCCCTCCAAGTTCGACTCCCGCTCACGGCCACCAACACTGCTGACGATTACCTCAACCACTCCTGGGCCTCCCCTTGTAGCCATAACGAGCAGCACCTACGAAGACCGGCACGGCACACGACACCAGTGTTGGTGGCCGTGAGCAGGAATCGAACCCCGGGTCGCTAGGTTCATAGCACAGCGCGCTAATCACTACACTACCGCACACACACACAGACACACACAAACACACAGATACACACACAGATACACAGACATACACACAAACACTCAGACACACACACAGACATACAGACACACACAGATGAGACACAACACACATCCGCCCTCGGGCCGTGACGTCACACCCGCTTCCACCCAGTGTGCCGCTAGAGCCACGCTGCAAGCTGCCTGCTGAGGAGCGCCTCTCTGCACGAAGCCTCCTGGAGCCTCTCTCGTAGCAGTCACCATGGAGGCTCACGGGCTGCGCAGTACTTCACGCACCCTCGTGACGCTGCTCGTGGCGAGCTCCGCGTTCCTCGCGTCTGTGCCCACGGAGGAGAAGAATTTCTCCCCTAACTGGCTGGTTAAGCTGAGGGGAGCCTGGGAGGTCCAACTGCCACAGGCCGGACAGCCTCTACCTCTCACCAAAGCGACCGTGGCCGTCCACATCAGCAACCGCCTCACAGGTCACGAAGCCGAGAGGGTGCCTCGAGTCGCTTCCTCTCCCAGCCATGGCATGGAGGTTCCCCAAGGAGGAGGAGAAGACGACGACCCAGCTCCTTCAGGGTGGACGACCTTCATGGAGATGCTGCACAGCGGGCCGGTGGCCATCGCCTACGAGGTGGCGAGCGCGGGGATCACCCTCCTCAGCCTCGGAGTGGCGGCTGAAGAATGCAGTGGTGAGTGCCGACTTCACGCTCACACAGGCCATCAGCGTGGCACCGTGACATACACCACATGCAGAGACACCACACGCAGAGATGCATCACGCGTACAGATCACTCGTGCAGATATAAGAATCTCACTCGCATACACCACACACACAAGTATATATCACATCCACGCACACATCCTAGACAAAGTCGCATATGTCATTTGGAACAAGCAAACACCTTGCTCAATTAAGTATACTTAAAAATTATCCACTGCAACTTTAAGGGTGTTTTTTGTTACTGGCAGCGTGGCATTTGGGACATGTGCTGGACTCAGCTGTCCTTGTGCGGCGTTGGTGAGTTGCGCTGGTGCGGACAGAACAATGTCCCCTAGCCAGTAGAGTCAGAACAATAATATTTTTTAATGGTTGAGGAATCCGATGAGCTATAAAGCTCTTTTTCACAGATGTCCGGTAGGGGCTGGTAAGAACGTTACAACAACAAATACTACAAAAACATGTAATAGTGCAAAGTACAAGAAAGGTTAACAAATCACCCAAACACAAACAAATAAAACTAAACCAGCCCCATCATACTCTTTGGTTCTTTCGGTAAAGTCACGTAGGTATAAAATAAAGTAAATCACGATGTTTCGGGTGCAACACAAGCGTCCATCATCGGGTGGGGAAAGCATGGTCTGCTGCTGAGGCAGACTGATTTATTTGATTTTATACCTACGTGACTTTGCCGAAAGAACCAAAGAGTATGGATTCCTGCAGTCACGAAAGCTTCAAATCAAGAACACCCCCATCATACCAGTCAAAGCCCACTGAGGTACTAACTTATTTTTCAGATGGAACCTGGTCACAAATGAAAGCTCAACCTCGTTGTAAACCGCGCACGCACGTGAGTGCAAACCGCTACTGTAGGCGATTGCGCAGGTACGCGAGCGCTGGGCACCACCAAAAATAGTCGTGTAGGCACGCGCGTGCTGAACAATACTGTAAACGATCGTACAGGTACGGACACCAAGCACGCTCTACTCCTTTATTCGCCGCAAACAGCCGCGTGTGCGCGCGAACACAAAACACTCTCCACCCTCCTCTTCACCCTCCAAAGGAGCACACGAAACAGTTTATTCCCCTACCAGTTATTTTATTTACCGCAAGCAACCCGTTAAGCTACGCGTAATTGTGTGGGTCAGTGGATGTCAGCCTATTCCCCTTGAGATCCTAGACTGTATTTCCTCTGCCTATCGCTCTGCTTTCTACCCTCGATCAAATAGCCCAAACTTACCTCTCTCTCTTACTCACGTGTACTTCCACTCTGCTGCGCTGGAAGCTGTAGAAAAGCGATCAGTAGAGGGTTGAGCCTGGCTGCGCTGAAGTGCATCACGCGGACGTCTCGAACGGCTAACTCCCCTCCTGCGTGGACCGCGATGATCTTGAAGAACTGCCTTGCTACCTGAATCCCCCTCCCTTTATCCCACCTACAACAAAGGAATTTCGCCGTTTCGCTCCCTTGGCCTCCCGTCCAATCAGGGGCTCGGATTTTCCCACCCTTCGATACCCGGATCCCAACTCGGGTGATGTCGCCGCAGTGATCTCTCCGACATCCGCTCTCTGTTCTCCCGCTACCAGTCCACTGACCCGTGCTTGTGTGTGTGTGGTTCCACTCGCGGTGGCTCGATGGCCCTTGCCGTGACCATGCAACTTTAATATTAGGTCCCGGCGCCGCAGTGCATGTCAGCTACAGGGGGAAGATCGCCCAATTTCCCGGCCGCTGGAAACCATGAAGATCGATCCCATTAGGGACTTCTGGAAAAAAAACCTATCGGCCGGGTGACCTCCCCTCCTGGCTCTACGTGGGGCGTGTGTGCGTTCGTGCGGGGGGAGGGGGGGTGGCGAGGGTGCACCGCGTTGGCGTCGGCATCCCCCGGTGGCAGCTTCACGGCGGTGGGCACGGCCTCGGCAGAGCGGCTCTGCTGCGGCGGCCTCACGACTGTGCAGTGGGCAAAACGCGGACGTCTGAGAAGGCACCAGCCCCGGGAGAGTGGCGGGAAATCCGAGGCATCGGTGACGGCGTCGCGGCGGTGGGCACGGCTCCGCTGGAGCGGCTCCGCTGCGGCGGCACCACAGATGACGGTTCCCCAAGATGGAGAATACCCGTCTCCCTCAAGGTGGACGACCTTGATAAAGATGCTGCACAGTGGGCCGGTGGCCATCACTTACGACGTGGAGAGCGCGGGGATCACCATTACCAGCCTAAGAGTCTGGCTGAAGAATCCACTAATAAGAGAGAGAGAGTATGCTGGCGTCACTGTAACATAGAACATCAGCAGGACACCACAACAGAGACACCACACCCAGAGAGGCATCATGGATATAGATCACTCAGGCAAATGTCATAATCTCACATGCATAGATGACACAAATCAGAATCAGAATATTTATACTGGAAGAATCCGATGAGCTATTAAGCTATTTTTCACAGATGTACAGGAGAGGCAGGTTAGAACGTTACAACAACAAACAATAAAAAATCACACTCACATCCTCGACAAAGTCGCACACATTTATTACAAGCACACATTGTTCATGTTGGTGGATTACAAATAGTTGTCCGATATTTGCCACTGAAAGGCAGGTACAACACTCGTGCTCAATCAATGGTGGTGGTGTGGCAGATGGCAAGTGAAAAAAACATATTTGAGTGGAGTGACCAACAGGGGAAGAAGGAGACTGCAATCTCTTGCCTCTCATAATGATTTTGTTTCCGGTTTTAAACAGAAGTCATCGCAGCGCAGACGAGTTTACCGAAGCCGCTACATGAGAGGATCCATGTGGAAATTGGCTCGGAGCAAGTGCCACCCCATGAAAATCAAGAGGACCCATAGATCCCTAAAGACTCAACTGGATGGCTGCTCCATGATGAATAGCTCACCAACACTTACCAGCGCACCCACCAACAGCACCACTCCTACCAACACCACCACTCCTACCAACACCACCATTCCTACCAACACCACCATGACAAACCCCACCCCGAAAAACACCGCTATCTCGACTAACACCATCACACTTTTAAATACCAACACCTCTACCAATACTATCCTGACTAACACCACCACCCCTTCCACCCCTACAAACCCTACCAACAGCATTTTCTCCACCTTCACTACCACCCGGACCAACACCATCATCCCAGCTGAGTGTGAGTGGTGTCACCTCATGATAATGGCCCGCATCAATGCCCGCCGCACTAAAATAAGCTCAATTACCCCTACCAGCTCAATCACCAACTCCACCGCTCCTACCAACTCCGCCACTTTGACCAATCCCACGTTTACCAACATTACCTCCTCTACCCTCACTACCACCCCTACCCACATCACCCCAGCTGAGCATGTGTCCAGCCTCATGATCATGAGGGAAAAGAGATCACTCTTCATGGCTGGATGAATGCCTGCTCCACCACTCCTACCAACTCCACCACCTCTACCAACCACACACCTACTAACACTACCTCCTCTACTAACCCAACCCTGACCACCATCACTTCCTCTACCCTCACCACCACTCCTTCCCACATCATCACCCCAGCTGAGCGTGAGTCCCGCCTCGTGATCATGAGGGCAAAGAGACCACTCTTCATGGCCCGGATCAATGCCTGCTCCACCACTCCTACCAACTCCACCACCTTTAGAATCCGCACACCTACCAACACCACCACCCCTCCCAACACCGCTACCCTTACCAAACGCAACTACTCCGACGAACACCACCACTCCTACCAAAACCAACCCTACCAACGCCAACCCTACCAACACCAACCATACCAACACCATTATTCCTACCAACACCACTCCCCCTACCAACACCAACCCTACCAACACCAATCCTACCAACACAATGACTCCTACCAACACGACCACCCCAACCGACACCATCACTCTTTCCAACAACAGCCCTATCAACGCTACCTATCCTACAATTGCCAACTCTATAAACACCTTTACCTCTACCAACACCACCACCACCCCAAATAAGAAATAATACAAAATAAATAACATTCCAACATCGCTGCACCCTTTCCATGTTCCCTCCTTTGTTTACGCGTCATCCATTAAAATAAGTTATTGTTATTTTTTAAGAATAATAGTTACTAAGA
This sequence comes from Petromyzon marinus, assembly GCF_048934315.1. NCBI lineage: Eukaryota > Metazoa > Chordata > Hyperoartia > Petromyzontiformes > Petromyzontidae > Petromyzon > Petromyzon marinus. Next base: position 46,707 of record NW_027423243.1, read on the forward strand.
ATATTGTTTTGTATTAAGTGAAGTCATAATATTGTTCGAAAAGCTGGTTAATGTAGATCCTTTGTCAGTCATTTCTAGATGATTGCCTCGCCTTGCCTACATTCACCTTGGTGACTCAATCACATGCTCAAGGACACGAGTGATATTTTCGGCTAACAGAAGGTGTGAACCTACCTTTACCACCAGCAGTTGGATGGACTGGTGAAGTTGTCTAAACAGAACCATTTATATGCCCGATGTTGATTGCTTCCAATGTGTATGCTTGTGACTGACAGATCTGTGGTGAGCAGAAGTGTAAAGGTTAGCGTGCTGCGCTACGAACCCGGCGACCCGAGTTCAATTTCCACTCATGGCCAACACCAGTGATGATTATCTAAATCGTTACTAGGCCTCCCCTAGGTCGACTCAGTCTCAAATTAGTGCCTGGTGCTCATTTAGCTTAGGCTACCTCACATGCCATGTCAGCCTTCATAAGGCGCTCGCTAACAGCGCTTGCCACAACAGTCTTAAGTCTTTACGGAGGATCTTTGTCTTTGACTGACACATCTGTGGGCTAGAGTGTAGCTTGATTTAGTGTTCATGTGAGGGATGTGCTTTGCCTGCTGCCGCCACTGCGTCTCCGCTCATGTGTGTTTAGCCGTGTCAGTGACGCGCCACGATGTCACTGCTGCTGCTGCTGTCACTGCCACGACCCAGTCGGTGTAGGGTGCTCTGGGACGAACTAAAAAAGTGGCACGAGGATTATTGCTCCTACTTCAGCAGATCAAGAACGGTTCTCATGGAGTCATCAAAATGCACCTGAAACCACTGCTGAGCATCTCAATCACATATGTGAAATGTCACCAGTGGTGTCCGTTGCCCCTGCTGTGAGTGGCGGAGATGTCCGTGAATGGTGATGTCCCTGAGTGGCGGTGGAGTCTTTGTACAATGCGGCTACTGTATTCGTGATGAAATAACCTGAGACGAGCATGCTTGGTGGAGCTCAACAGAAGGTGGTGAGGCAGAGGTGTGAACTGAAAGTTCGAGCTTAAGGCGTGAGCTCAAGGTGTAAGGTCGAGGTATAAGCTGATGTGAGCTGGAGATGCGATCTGGAGGGGAGCACGCGGTGTCCCCATGCTCACAAGCGTCGTGTTGCGGGAGGTGGCCCGAACTAAACTATTTTTATTTACCAAGTAAGGCCCACTGGTCCATGTAGCTCTTTTTCAGACGCGACCTGGTCACAAGGGAGCAGCGGCACTCTGCGCTGTCTTCGCGGAGGGGGTCCAAGGGGCGTTGGGGGGGGCTCTGGGGTGCGGTCACCGCATCGCGCCGCTTTTAGATGCGCTTCTGCGGCCATCTGGACCGCTCTTCCTTCCGATATTTGGAAGCCATTGGAGCTCTGCACTTTTAAATGTCTTTGACAACTCATTTTCTTAGAACCGCTTTTTGTGCTTAGTTTGTTGTCCTTCCCCAGCACCTTCGATTAGCGCGGTTGGCTACGTACGGTGCGATAGAAGTTCAACATACATACATATTCTATGTTAGTGCTGTATTTTGTGCATTGGTGTTGCAGCCAGCCAGAAACCGGCGCGACCAACAATATCCCCAAGCTCTGTGGTCCTACATTGGGATTATTTGTCGATACCGCGTTGGCAGTGGTGCACAAATAACACAAATCACTGAACTCATTCGTTAATACAACGGCTGCCTTAAGAGGAAAATATATCATGGGCGATGTTTCAGGCAATGGGCCCCACTGCATGACATATGTTTGCCCAGCTCCATTCAAGAGCGAGTATACATGTGAGGGGAGAGAACCAACGCGTGTGAGGGGGAAACATTCAATCTCCGAGAGCTGGAAATGTCTCCACTTGCTGCGCTGCCCAGACCCTGGCTAGGCCAGGAGATGGCGACCTCAGCGACCACGGGTAGGAGTTTCACCAAATTTGTGTGGCGATCAACATGTGCACGCACACGTGCACGCACACACACACGCACACACACATAGACTTACACACTCACACACACAGACTCACTCACAGACTCACTCAACAACAACCACCATTCGCCACTAAGTAGGGCGGCGACGTCACCACGACGCTTGTGCCAGGCCATGTGCACCTTGAGGCCACGTGAAGTGTCGAACGCCCGCTGGCAGGAGGTCACGGGGCAGACCCAGGTGCCACGGGTCGACTGAGATGACTGGCTGATGCACCACCTGTGCCCCCTACTGTGCCAACCTGCTGTGCCTTAGTCACCCGGCGCTCCGCTCGTTGTTGTGAGCGTCACTCCTCCGCCCTCCGTTGTTGGAGGGCGACTGCCTCCAACTGCCCAGTAGCGTTCTTCACGAGCCTCCTCCACAGAGGCCGATCTTGACAGCGCTGGTACCAGTCATCGGCAAGTCCACTCAGCTCCACGTCCTCCTGTACCACATCACTCCATCTCTTCTCTAGCCCATGCCGCGCCCGTTTAGCCCCCTCGATCCGACCGAACAAAAGCTGTTTCGGCATGCGGTGGCTGGGCATGCGGGCTACATGACCCAGCCAACACAGCCTTGCCTGCCAGAGGAGCTCACCGATGGGACCTTGCCCAGCTCTTTTGAGGATTTATGAGCTCCTCACACAATCCAGCCTGGTTAAACCCAGGATGGATCGTAGGCAGGCCAGCTTAAATGTTTCCAACCTGCGAAGATGCTCCATTAGGGGGGTCCACGTTTCGCAAGTGTAGAGAAGGAAGGGAATGACCGTGGGCGAGAAGACCCGAAGCTTAATGCGAAGTGACAGACCAGGTAGCTTCCACACAGCGTTACGCAACCGATGAAAAGATATTGCCGCTCACACACTCACTCACACACTCACACAGACACACACACAGACTGACACAAAGATCCCCCGTATATCCTGAACAGACTTTTGGGGCAAGTGCTGTTAGCGAGCAGCTATGCATGGCACACGAGGGGGTGGGCAGCCAGCACCACGCCCGGCCGCCTTTTTCTCCCTAGTGGCGATGTTTACACACAGCACCGCGCTAACCGCTGCACCACCGCTCCCCCGCTGTTACAGTACAGCACTGTCCCCAGGTAAGATGGCCGCCCGCCTCCACGTGACGGCGCGCGCACTCGGCACGTGGTGTCATCACCACGTGGTGTCACCGAAAGCGCGGTCTCGCGCCATCCCTGCTCACGGAGTCGCTGCCGCATTGGTCTCTGGGCCTCTCGTGTCCAGCGTCTGTCGGTCTCTTGTGACTCTGTGTGCGAGTCGCTGGCTATCTGTAAGGGTCTCTTCTGGGTCTTTGTGCGAGTCTCTGGGTCTCTGTGTGAGGGTCTGGGTCTCTGTGTGAGGGTCTCTGGGCCTGGTGCAAGGAACAAGAAGATGGAGCCTGCCAATGTCCCCCTCTCCTCCACGTGGCGTGGCAATGCAGCCGCTCCCCGCTCGTGTGGGCCAGTGCAGTTGCACCGCCTGCACACGCGGTAGTAGACGCGGTAGCCACTGGTGGTGTACCGCGTGCTCATAATTTTCTGTACTGTATCGTCATTTCCTGAACAGGAACATAAAGGTAGTTGTCTATAGCACACAATACAGGTTTATAGCACATAATACAGTTTTTTTGGTACAATTTTACGTGATCTAACCAAAAAAAACGTGTATTATGGATAATATTTTTCGCGAAAGCCTGCGTGTTAAACAGTTTATAGCACAGCCTGCGTGTTAAACTGTTTAGTCATGCGCTTGTGTTTTAGTGTTGCCCTTGCTCCCAACACTCCGATTAGCACAGTTGGCTACGTTGAAAGAAGTTTAACACGCTACAAGTTATTTTACTTTCTACATCCGTTAATGGAGCAGATCACGGCAAAAATAACAACTAAAGTCTCGAGTAAGGCAATGTGTTATATTCTGTTTTGTCCATGATGACAGTGGCATTGCCCTTGTCGGCTGAGAGGACGACAATATCATCCCTCTTTTTTAATTGAGAACTACTCAACGATGGCAGCTATACAAAAATAAAAAGAGATCCCACCAACAGCCTGGTCACCAAAACGAACAAAATGATCTCTGATTCAACAGCATTAATTGATGAGATCAAACAGTTCTCGTTGAAACCCTCTGCTGCCTGACCACCAAGATTATATGGCCTTCCAAAGATACACAAAGAAGATACACCCCTTCGTCCCATCGTCTCTACTATCATCTCCCCCACCTACAAACTGGCACGTTTTCTTGCTGATATACTGCGACCTTTCACTGGAAAAAACACCTCTGCGGTATTAGATTCTACTCACCTGGTATCGACAATCAAAGGCATTTCCCTGTCCCCAGACGACCTGCTTGTCAGTTTTGATGTGGTGTCCTTGTTCACCAAAGTCCCGGTACCTGACACCATCGCTATCATTGAAGACCTGGTTCATCAAGGACTGCATACTGGTGTACCCCCCTTGGTGAGACATTGCTCAACCAACACATACTTCACCTGGAATGGAACTTTCTACAAGCAAACTGAGGGCACCCCAATGGGCTCCCCCCTATCTCCGGTTGTAGCCAACGTATTCATGGAAAAATTTGAAACTGACCCCATCCAGACTGCCACTCTATGCCCGACCTTATGGAAGAGGTACGTTGATGACACCTTTGTCATCTGGCCACATGGCCAGCCTGCTCTAGACGAATTCCGCGACCACATCAATTCCATACACCCAGCCATCAGATTTACCATGGAGGTCGAAAAAGATGGCAAACTACCCTTTTTGGATGTCTTAATTAAAAGGAGACATGATGGTTCAATGAGCCACTCTGTCTACAGGAAAGCTACCCATACAGATGCTTACTTGAAACCGGATTCCCACCACCATCCATCCCAGAAGAACTCCCTCATCAAGACTCTATACCATAGAGCCCAATGCATTTCCGACCAGGAACACATTACCAGTGAACTCAAGCACGTACACCAGGCTCTCAGGGCTAATGGTTACTCCGACTACACAATCCGCAAAGCCATCACTCCAGTCATGAAGAAGGATCCTCTTGTGGAGCCACTCAAAACCATCACCTTACCCTACATTGCAGGGGTCACTAAAAAGATCTCCAAAATCCTGAATAAACACAAGATCCAGGTCCGATTCAACACAGTACATAAAATCCGTGATCTGGTTCCATCTGTAAAAGATGCTGTTCCAGACATACAGTACCTGGGCGTTTACAAACTAAAGTGCCTCTGTGGTAGTAGCTACATTGGAGAAACCAAACGACATATCTCGGACCGCATCCGCGAACATAAAGCAGACTTGAAACACGGTAGAACGAACTCCTCTGCCGTGGCAGATCACTGTTATAATTCATTGGGCTCACATGACATTGAATTCTCCAAGACGGAGGTTCTTTGCAAACCAACCGGCTACCATGAGAGATTCGTTCATGAGGCCATTCACATATACAAGCACAGAGACAATTTCAACCGAGAAGATGGATTCTGGCTTAATAACCATTGGAAAGATGTTTTAAACCATTTCTGTTCTTAATTAATTGTATTTTACGATGACCTTCAGACCGCAGCTCTTTCGCCAGCATTGACTCTTAATACCTCTCACACCACGGTAAATGGTATGGTTTACAACATGGAGTATAATAGCGCCTCGCAGCTGTCTCTCTCCCCCTCCTCTGTTCCGACCATGGATGAACTCGTCTGTCTGAACGGGGCCCATAGCTATCCGTGTTGCTAAAGTTGAGGGTAAGAATCCACCCATTTTTTCGCCATATAGCATTGTGAAATATAACGACTTATTGTTGGTAGCTTATCTGATTGGAGAATATAGAGTTTATTGATAACATTAAGGTAATTTATATTTTAGTTTTTTATTGGTTCACTATATAGTACTGTGAATAGCTCAGATGTGTAGGCCTTGACTTCAACATAGCCATTTCTGTGACCAGTCACTAGCTAATCACTCAGTTATTTCAATGCTAAATTCGCCTAGTTATTTCAAGGATAAATTATCCTGTTTGATTTGTACTAAGTGCCTCGGTGAATGTGTATGCTCTGACTTTAACATAGCTATTTCTGTGACCAGTTACAAGCTAATCACTCAGCTATTTCAATGCTAAATTCTATGCTAATTCCTTTGTCAAGGGGTGCCTCTGCGGATGTGTATGCTTTAACTTAGCTATTTCAATGCTAAATTCTATGCTAATTCCTTTGTCAAGGGGTGCCTCTGCGGATGTGTATGCTTTAACTTTTAACAAAGCCATTTCTGTGACTAGTCACAAGCTAATCACTCAGCCATTTCAATGCTAAATTATATGCTAATTCCTTTGTCAAGGCGCTTTGTTTCCTCTCACACAGCTTAAAGGTCGTGATCTGAACGTGGCTTTTTCACTCCAGTGCTGTCCTACCAGACAGTCTCGTCCCTTCACCTGATGAAGGCCACTTGTGTTGTGGCCGAAACGTCGTGAGAATATTATTGTGTTATTTTATTTTATAAATGTACTATTTTATTCTCATTCTACGTGACTTTAACGAAAGAACCAAAGAAGATGAATCATTGCAGTCACGAAAGCTTTAAATCGGACTCGTCCTTCTAAATAAACTGCCAAATTGCTGCGCGTGGTGCTAACGTTTTTAATAAATAAATACACCGTTTAAAAATAAATAAATTTATACAAACCGACACACCTGATGACGACCGTTTGTGTTATGGTCGAAACGTCGTGAGAATTTTTATTGTTTTATATATATTTTATTGTTTCCCTTCAACGTGACTTTACCGAAAGAACTAAGAATATGAATTACTGCAGTCACGAAAGCTTTAAATCACAAACCCACATCATTAACACGGACCCACATCATTAATAAGAAACTCACATCAAGACGAGGTTACATCTTTACCACTCACCCACAACACTGGACATCTGTGAGAAAGAGCTGTATAGCTCATCTGACTCCAGTATAAATATTCTGATTCTGACATGAACTCACATCATCACGACTCACTCACAACACCTGATATGGTTTATCAAATCTTTCCAATGCTAAGCCAGAATCCATCTTCTCGGTTGAAATTGTCTCTGTGCTTGTATATGTGGATAGCCCTTCACTTGGAATGGAACTTTCTACAAACAAACTGAGGGGATCCCAATGGGCTCCCCCCTATCTCCGGTTATAGCTAACATTTTCATTGAGAAATTTGAGACTGATGCCATCCAGACTGCCACTCTGCGCCCAACCTTATGGAAGAGGTACGTGGATGACACTTTTGTTATCTGACAACATGGCCGGCCTGCTCTAGACCAATTCTTCGACCACATCAATTCCATACACCCAGCCATCAGATTTACCATGGAAGTCGAAAAAGATGGCAAGCTACCTTTTTTGGATGTCCTAATTAAAAAGAGACCTGATGGTTCAATGAGCCACTCTGTCTACAGGAAAGCTACCCATACGGATGCTTATCTGAAACCGGATTCCCACCACCATCCATCACAGAAGAATTCTCTCATCAAGACTCTGTATCATAGAGCCCAATGCATATCCGACCAGGAACACATAGGCAGTGAACTCAAGCACGTACACCAAGCTCTTAAGGCTAATGGTTACTCCGACTATACAATCCGCAAAGCTATCACTCAAACCATGAAGAAGGACCCTCTTGAGGAGCCTTTCAAAACCATCACTTTACCCTACATTGCGGGGATCACAAAAAAGATCTCCAAAATCTTGAATAAACACAAGATCCAGGTCCGTTTCAAAACATTACATAAAATCCGTGATCTGGTTCCGTCTGTAAAAGATGTGATTTCGGACATACAATACCCTGGTATCTACAAACTAAGTTGCCTCTGTGGTAGTAGTTACATTGGAGAAACCAAACGCCATGTCTCGGACCGCATTCGTGAACACAAAGCAGACCTTAAACACGGTAGGACCAACACCTCGGCCGTGGCAGATCATTGTTATAATTCAGTAGGCTCACATGACATTGACTTTTCCAAGACAGAGGTTCTTTGTAAGCCATCTGGCTACCATGAGAAATTCGTTCATGAGGCTATCCACATATACAAGCACAGAGACAATTTCAACCGAGAAGATGGATTCTGGCTTAGCAATCATTGGAAAGATTTGATAAACCATTTCAGGTCTTAATTGATTGTTCACGCTTACAGTGGCTTTCAGACGGCATACAATAATTTTTTCGTCTCCCCCCTCCTCTTTTCAGAACATAGATGGACTCGTCCTTCTAAATAAACTGCTAAATCGCTGCGCGTGGTGCTAACGTTTTTTATAAATAAATAAATACACCGTTTAAAAATAAATAAATTTATGCAAACAGACATACCTGATGACGACCGTTTGTGTTATGGTCGAAACGTCGTGAGAATTTTATTGTTTTATATATATATTTTATTATTTTATTGTTTCCCTTCAACGTGACTTTACCGAAAGAACTAAGAATATGAATTACTGCAGTCACGAAAGCTTTAAATCACAAACCCACATCATTAACACGGACCCACATCATTAATAAGAAACTCACATCAACGCGAGGTTACATCTTTACCACTCACCCACAACACTGGACATCTGTGAGAAAGAGCTGTATAGCTCATCTGACTCCAGTATAAATATTCTGATTCTGACATGAACTCACATCGTCACGACTCACTCACAACACACCACCACCACTATCAGTAACACCACTAACGCCACCACTCCTCCTGCCAGTACACTACACAGACACACACGTCCTCACCACTCACATCACCACTCACCTACAGTTCCTCACTTCCTCCAGAGAGTCGCTGCTTCTGTCGTCTCGGTGCTTCTCTACCGCCACATGTGAGAAAAAAGATCGGCAGAAGCAAGTGGGGGCGGGGCTCGGTGATCACGCCCTCAGTGACGCAATATCCTGTGAGCCCCTCCCCCCCAGCACCTTCCCCCCCCTCTACGCCCCCTCCCCCACTCACACCGCCAAAGACAAAGCTCCCGCGTATTTAGCCTTAACAGAGCACTACTAACAACAACCCCACCACTAACAACGCCACCACCAATAACAACCCCACCACCAATAACAACCCCACCAACAATAACAACCCCACCACTAATAACAACCCCACCACTAACAACCACACCACCACTAATACACAGTTCTGATCCACTCCTCAGCTGCTCCCCACACGCGATGCTTCTGCTGCTCTCTACTTCCGCTTCCGCCGGTGAACGTGGCGCCAACTTCTGAAGCGGTTCGCTGCCTGGGCCTCCTCTGGGTCGACTCAGCCTGAAGGTGAGAACCTCGCATGGTGTGGACACCTCAGCAGTGGTGGAGGAGAGACAAAGGCGGCCCACAGCCGTAGGCTTCTAAACAGCTGCTGGGCTCACGGCATCGGTTCAAGCAGAGCCCGGCTCTGCTGCTGAGGCACTGAAGGTGGAAAGCGGCCCAGCGTGGCGCTCGAGTTGAGCCATTGCTGCTGATGAGAGGCTGATGGGATCAGTCAAATATACTTTTTCATCTTTGCAAGGAAGGGTTTATTGTGAAGGAGGCGAATCGCGTGCTGGCTGAGGAGGCCTCCACTAGACACCGCTAATTAGGGTATTTGGTCTACTCTTCCACGCTGATCTCCACGTTTTGGAGCAAGGTGGGCGTACCCCCACTTTACCCCACCACATGCGGGTCGTTAGCTCACTGGACTTGCACTGCAGAGGTGCAGGTTCGATTCTATCGCCCACACACCCACCCACTCACTTGCCCACTCACCAACTCACCCACTAACCCATCTATCCACCCACCCACAGGGACATGTGGAGACACACGGAGACACATGGACACACGGATACATAGAGCCTTGATAAAGTGGTTGTGTAGGTGGTGTTAGAGTATCAGCATCAATGTGGTTGTTGTGGTTATGTTGCTTGTTATGGTTGTGGTGGTTGAGGTGATGTTGGTTGTGGTGGTTTTGGATGTGGTGGCTGCAGTTATAGTTGTGGTTGTATCGCTGGTTGTAGTGGTTCAGGTTTTAGTTGTGGTGTAGGTGGTTATGTTAGTTGTTATGGTCCTTTTGGTTGTCGTAATAATTGCGGTTGTGGGGGGTATATTTTTTGTGGCTATAGTTGTGTACGAGGAGGTTGGGGTTTTCATGGTTATAGTTACAGTTGTGGTTATGTTATTGGTGTTGTTATACTTGGGGTTGTGGTTATAATAGTGATTGTGGTCAAAGTTGTGATGGTTATGTTATGTTTTGTGGTTATAGTTGTGGTGAAGGTGGTTATGTTGGCTTTCATGGTTGTTGTATGTGTAGGGAGCGGTAGAGTAGCGGTTGAACGCCACGCCACGGACCCGAGGAAGTTAGATTCCCGCTCACGGCCAACACCAGTGACGATCATCTGAACCAGTCCAGGGCTTCCGCTACGTCGACTCTGCCTGAAATTAGTACCTGTTGTGGTGTGTAATAAACATCGCCACTCGGGAGACAAAGACGGTCGGGTGTAGTGCTGGCCACCCACCTGCTTGTGTTCCACACTGCGGGCCTCCATAGGTGCTCGCTAACAGAACTTGCCCCAACAGTCTGTTATAGGCTATAGAATAATTTTTTGTCTTTTTTTGTTGTATGTGTGTTGAACTTCTTTCGAACCATATGTTGCCACCTGTGATAACCGGAGATGCGGTTATAGTTATAGTGGTTATATTATGGTTGTGGTTATAGTTGTGTCTGGTTTTAGTGCTTAGAGTTGTGGTTATAGATATGGTTATAATTGTGGTTATAGTTGTGGGTGTGGTTATAATTGTAGTTGCTTTTGGTTATAGTTGTGGTTATAGTGGTTATGGTTGTTGGTTATGGTTGTGGCTGTGGTTACATTTGTGGTTACATTTGTGGTTGAATTTGTAGTTCTAGTTGTGGTTGTTGGTTTGTGGTGGTGAGGCTGGTGCAGGTGGTGGGTTGGAGGCCACGTTCCCTGCCCATGCGGTTCCAACAGCGATGGCTCCCTGTGCTATGTGGGTCACGTGAACTTGTCTCCCAGCATGCCTTGAAGTCATCATTATAGGAGCCCTCGCCTCCTCTACGCACTCTCCTCCTATCTCTCCCCTCTCACCTCCACGCACTCTCCTCCTACCTCTCACCTCCTCCCCGTGTCTCCCCCTTTCTCTTTTTCCCAGGTTCTCCCTCCTCTCTCTCCCCGTGTCTCCTTCCTCTATGTCGCCGTGTCTCTCTCCTCTCCCTCCCCGCGTTTCCCTCCTATCTTTCCCCGTGTCTCTTCTCTCTCCCCGCTTTTCCCTCTCCAACCTCCCCCTGTCTCCCTCCTCTCTCTCCCCGTGTATCCTTTCTCTCCCCGTGTCTCACTCTTCTATCTCCCCCTGTCTCCCTCTTGCTTCCCGTGTCTCACTCACTCAGCCACCCACTCAGCCACTCACTCAACCACTCAGTCACTCAGCCACTCAATCACCCAGCCACTGACTCACTTAGCCACTCACTCAACCTCTCACTCAACCTCTCACTCACTCAACCACTCACTCAACCACTCACTCACGCAGCCACTCACTCACGCAGCCACTCACTCACCCAGCCACTCATTCACTCAGCCACTCACTCAACCACTCACTCACTCATTCAACCTGTCAATCACGCAACCACTCAGCCACCAACTCAGCCACTCACTCAACCACTCACTCACTCAGCCACTCAAACACTAACTTACTCAGCCACTCACTCAGCCACCCACTCAGCCACTCACTCAACCACTCAGTCACTCAGCCACTCACTCACTCAGCCACTCACTCACTCAGCCTCTCACCAGCCACTCACTCAGCCACTCACTCAACCACTCACGTACTCAAGCTCTCAATCAACCACTCACTCACCCAGCCACTCACTCAGCTGCTTAGTCACTCTGCTACCCACTCACTCAACCACTCACTCATTCAGCCTCTCACTCAGCCACTCACTAACTCAGCCACTCACTCCCTCAACCACTCAATCACTCAGCCACTCTCTCATTCAATCACTCACCTAGCCACCTGCTTATTTGTTTATTTTACCAGGTAAGGCCCATAAGATATATGTCTTTTTCAGACGTAACCTGGCCACATATGATTGCCCAATTAAGTGGCATTTTACGTGTCAATTTATATCAGCAACTATAAATGTGGAGTGACAAACAGGAGCTGGACAAAAATTCACACAACGAAGGGGAGAGTGAGAGAAACATGCGAACTCCAAATATACAACAGGCATCAGGGTCAGGATTGTTGTATATATTGTCTTGAAAAATAATAAAAATGAAATGAAAAATGCAAAAGGTGTAATTTTACAAAATTAGGTAATTATGTCAATTTATGCAATTACGCTAATTAGGCTCGGCTTTGTTGTCTAGGGGTATTACCAATCGTGATAATTGTCAGTGATGTGTGGGTTCTGGGTCCATATTTGTCGTGTCACTGGGGTTTATAATAGGCTGGTAGGGTGGGTTTATAATGGCCATGTAGGGTGGGGTTATAATGGCTAGGGAGGGTCAGTTCATAATGGCCAGGTAGGGTGGGGTTATAATGGCCAGGTAGGGTGGGGTAAAATGGCCTTGTCAGGGGTCCACCTCCTCCACCACCAGTTCCACCTCAACCTCCTCCACCTCCCACCTCCTCGCAGGAACCCAGACCCAACAGGTGCCATGGGTTGCCACGCTACGTGCAGGAGGAGGAGCTCACCACTTGAATGTGACGAACAGTGAGCTTATCACTTGAATGTGAGATGAAGTGCGCTCATCACTTGAGTGTGACATGCAGTGAGCTCATCACTTGAATGTGACATGCAGGGAGCTCATCACATGAATGAATGGGACATGCAGTGAGCTCATCACTTGAATGTGACACGCAGTGAGCTCAACACTTGAATGTAACATATAGTTCACTGACCACTTGAATGTGACATGCAGTGCGCTCATCATTTGAATGTGACATGCAGTGAGTTCGCCACTTGAATGTGACATGCAGTGAGCTCACCACTTGAATGTGACATGCAGTGAGCTCAACACTTGAATGTGACATGTAGTGCACTGACCACTTGAACGTCATGCAGTGCGCTCATCACTTGAATGTGACATGCAGTGAGCTGAACACTTGAAATGTGACATGCAGTGAGCTCATCACTTGAAAGTGACATGCAGTGCGCTCATCACTTGAATGTGGCATGCAGTGAGCTCGCCACTTGAATGTGACATGCAGTGAGCTCGCCACTTTAATGACATGCAGTGTGCTCATCACTTAAATGTGATATGCAGTGCGCTCATCACTTGAATGGGACATGCAGTGTGCTCATCACTTGAATGTGACATGCAGTGAACTCACCACTTCAACGTGACATGCAGTGCGCTCGTTACGTGAATATGACATGCAGTGAGCTCGCCACTTCAATGTGACATGCAGTGAGCTCATCACTTGGACGTGACATGCAGTGTACTCATCACTTGAAAGTGACATGAATTGAGCTCATCACTTGAACATTACATGACATTTTCTACATCACACGACTATACTGACTATATATGATGGGGTATAGTCGTGTGATGTAGAAAAAAGTTTAGTTGGAGGCATATATTTTTTGTGACGTAAAATTGTAATGTATAATGACTTTTTGTTAGTAGTAGGGTAGTTGCAGTTGCTTAGCGTCAATATACTAAATTCCTCTGCTGATATGTAACCTCAGCTTATTGGAGAGTATATTGAGTATATTGGTTATATTGATGTAGTTTATATTTTAGTTTTTTTTATCAGTTTACTACATGGTGGTCATTATATAGTGTAGTGTTTACCCAGTTACTTAATGTTAACAGCTCAGATTATTGGAGAGTATATTTGTACATTGATTATATTGATGTAGTTTATATTTATTTTTTTCACATCGGTTTATTGCATGGTAGTAGGGTATGTGTAGTTCTTTAGAAGCTCCCTTTTTTATTTTCCACATAATGCACTAGCTTGATACGCGGTGGTTTGGGCTGTTGCAGTTCTTTATTATTAAAATTTTATCTCCCTTTATTATTGCCAATCCTACATGATACACTAACATAATATGACTTTGAGACCCCCCACCTGCCTACACATTCCACAAGGAGTAACTAATCCCATATCTGCATTTGTCATAAACATGCTAAATTCCTCTGTTATGTAAACTTCTTTATCAAGACGCTCTCCTCCTCCCACCCAATTTAAAATACGCTGCCAAGCTTAGCAGTGTTCGTTAGGACGCTGTCTTTCCGACAGCTCTGTTTCTTCACCTGAGGACGGCTGCTTGCGTTGTGGCCTAAACGTGAGAATTTTATTATATTATGTTTGATTTTTATTATTTTATTTTTTCCCTTCTACGTGCCTTTACTGAAAGAACCAATAATATGGTGCATACCTACTTTTGGTAGGACCTGCTTCCCCTAGAGCAGTGCATACTGACTGTGGTAATACCTGCTATCACTACCGCATTGCATGCTGACTGGTGGTACTCTGCTATGACTACAGCATTGCATACTAACTGTGGTGGTATCCTGCTATGACTACAGCATTGCATGCTGACTGTGGTGGTATCCTGCTATGACTACAGCATTGTATGCTGACTGTGGTGGTATCCTGCTATGACTACAGCATTGCATACTGACTGCGGTGGTATCCTGCTATGACTTCAGCATTGCATGCTGACTGTGGTGTTATCCTGCTATGACTACAGCATTGCATACTGACTGCAGTGGTTTCCTGCTATAACTTCAGCATTGCATACTGACTGCGGTGGTATCCTGCTATGACTACAGCATTGCATGCTGACTGTGGTTGTATCCTGCTATGACTACAGCATTGCATGCTGACTGTGGTGGTATCCTGCTATGACTATAGCAGTGCATGCTGACTATGGTGGTATCCTGCTATGACTACAGCATTGCATACTGACTGTGGTGGTATTCTGCTATGACTACAGCATTGCATACTGACTGTGGTGGTATCCGGCTATGACTACAGCATTGCATGCTAACTGGCGGTATCCTGCTATGACTACAGCATTGTGATGCTGACTGTGGTGGTATCCTGCTATGACAACAGCATTGCATGCTGACTGTGGTGGTATCCTGCTATGACTACAGCATTGCTTGCTGACTGTGGTGATATCCTGCTATGACTACAGCATTGCATGCTGACTGTAGTCGTTTCCTGCTATGACTCAATCATTGCATGCTGACTGTGGTGGTTTCCTGCTATGACTACAGCATTGTATGCTGTCTGTGGTGGTATCCTGCTATGACTACAGCATTGCATGCTGAATGTGGTGGTATCCTGCTATGACTACAGCATTGCATACTGACGGTGGTGGTATCCTGCTATGACTACAGCATTGCATACTGACGGTGGTGGTATCCTGCTATGACTACAGCATTGAATGCTGACTGTGGCAGTATCCTGCTATGACTTCAGCATTGCATACTGACTGCGGTGGTATCCTGCTATGACTACAGCATTGCATGCTGACTGCCGTTGTATCTTGCTATGACTTCAGCATTGCATGCTGACTGTGCTTGTATCCTGCTATGACTATAGCAGTGCATGCTGACTATGGTGATATCCTGCTATGACTACAGCATTGCATACTGACTGTGGTGGTATCCTGCTGTGATTACAGCATTGCATCCTGACTGTGGAAGTATCCTGCTATGACTACAGCATTGCATGCTGACTGGTGGTGTCCTGCTATGACTACAGCATTGCATACTGACTGTGGTGGTATCCTGCTATGACTACAGCATTGCATACTGACAGTGGTGGTATCCTGCTATGACTACAGCATTGCATACTGACTGTGGTGGTCTCCTGCTATGACTACAGCATTGCATGCTGACTGGTGGTTTCCTGCTATGACTACAGTATTGCATGCTGACGGTGGTGGTATCCTGCTATGATTACAGCAGTGCATACTTACTGTGGTACCTGCTATGATTACAGCAGTGCATACTGACTGGTGGTACCTGCTATGATTACAGCAGTGGAAACTGCTGTTGTGGTACCTGCTATGATTACAGCACTGCATATTGCCGTGGTACCTGCTATGATTACAGCAGTGCATACTGACTGTGGTGGGACCTGCTATGATGACAGCATTGCATACTGACTGTGGTGGTATCCTGCTATGACTACAGCATTGCATGCTGACTGTGGTTGTATCCTGCTATGACTACAGCATTGTATGCTGACTGTGGTGGTATCCTGCTATGACTACAGCATTGCATGCTGACTGTGGATGTATCCTGTTATGACTACCGCATTGCATGCTGACTGTGGTGGTATCCTGCTATGACTACAGCATTGCATGCTGACTGTGGTTGTATCCTGCTATGACTATAGCTGTGCATGCTCACTGTGGTGGTATCCTGCTATGACTACAGCATTGCATACTGACTGCAGTGGTATCCTTCTATAACTTCAGCATTGCATACTGACTGCGGTGGTATCCAGCTATGACTACAGCATTGCATGCTGACTGTAGTTGTATCCTGCTATGACTACAGCATTGCATGCTGACTGTGGTGGTATCCTGTTATGACTATAGCAGTGCATGCTGACTATGGTGGTATCCTGCTATGACTACAGCATTGCGATGCTGACTGTGGTGGTATCCTGCTATGATTACAGCATTGCATGCTGACTGTGGTGGTATCCTGCTATGACTACAGCATTGCATACTGACGGTGGTGGTATCCTGCTATGACTACAGCATTGAATGCTGACTGTGGCAGTATCCTGCTATGACTTCAGCATTGCATACTGACTGCGGTGGTATCCTGCTATGACTACAGCATTGCATGCTGACTGCCGTTGTATCCTGCTATGACTTCAGCATTGCATGCTGACTGTGGTTGTATCCTGCTATGACTATAGCAGTGCATGCTGACTATGGTGATATCCTGCTATGACTACAGCATTGCATACTGACTGTGGTGGTATCCTGCTGTGATTACAGCATTGCATCCTGACTGTGGTAGTATCCTGCTATGACTACAGCATTGCATGCTGACTGGTGGTGTCCTGCTATGACTACAGCATTGCATACTGACTGTGGTGGTATCCTGCTATGACTACAGCATTGCATACTGACAGTGGTGGTATCCTGCTATGACTACAGCATTGCATACTGACTGTGGTGGTCTCCTGCTATGACTACAGCATTGCATGCTGACTGGTGGTTTCCTGCTATGACTACAGTATTGCATGCTGACGGTGGTGGTATCCTGCTATGATTACAGCAGTGCATACTTACTGTGGTACCTGCTATGATTACAGCAGTGCATACTGACTGGTGGTACCTGCTATGATTACAGCAGTGGAAACTGCTGTTGTGGTACCTGCTATGATTACAGCACTGCATATTGTCGTGGTACCTGCTATGATTACAGCAGTGCATACTGACTGTGGTGGGACCTGCTATGATGACAGCATTGCATACTGACTGTGGTGGTATCCTGCTATGACTACAGCATTGCATGCTGACTGTGGTTGTATCCTGCTATGACTACAGCATTGTATGCTGACTGTGGTGGTATCCTGCTATGACTACAGCATTGCATGCTGACTGTTGATGTATCCTGTTATGACTACAGCATTGCATACTGACTGCAGTGGTATCCTTCTATAACTTCAGCATTGCATACTGACTGCGGTGGTATCCAGCTATGACTACAGCATTGCATGCTGACTGTAGTTGTATCCTGCTATGACTACAGCATTGCATGCTGACTGTGGTGGTATCCTGTTATGACTATAGCAGTGCATGCTGACTATGGTGGTATCCTGCTATGACTACAGCATTGCGATGCTGACTGTGGTGGTATCCTGCTATGATTACAGCATTGCATGCTGACTGTGGTGGTATCCTGCTATGACTACAGCATTGCGTTCTGACTGTGGTGGTAACCTGCTATGACTACAGCATTGCATGCTGACTGTGGTGGTATCCTGCTATGACTACAGCATTGTATGCTGACTGTGGTGGTATCCTGCTATGACTACAGCATTACATGCTGACTGTGGTGGTATCCTGCTATGACTACAGCATTGCATACTGACGGTGGTGGTATCCTGCTATGACTACAGCATCGCATGCTGACTGTGGTGGTATCCTGCTATGACTACAGCATTGCATACTGACGGTAGTGGTATCCTGCTATGACTACAGCATTGCATACTGACTGGGGTGGTATCCTGCTATGACTACAGCATTGCATGCTGACTGCCGTTGTATCCTGCTATGACTTCAGCATTGCATGCTGACTGTGGTTGTATCCTGCTATGACTATAGCAGTGCATGCTGACTATGGTGATAACCTGCTATGACTACAGCATTGCATACTGACTGTGGTGGTATCCTGCTGTGATTACAGCATTGCATCCTGACTGTGGTAGTATCCTGCTATGACTACAGCATTGCATGCTGACTGGTGGTGTCCTGCTATGACTACAGCATTGCATACTGACTGTGGTGGTATCCTGCTATGACTACAGCATTGCATACTGACAGTGGTGGTATCCTGCTTTGACTACAGCATTGCATACTGACTGCGGTGGTCTCCTGCTATGACTACAGCATTGCATGCTGACTGCCGTTGTATCCTGCTATGACTTCAGCATTGCATGCTGACTGTGGTTGTATCCTGCTATGACTATAGCAGTGCATGCTGACTATGGTGAGATCCTGCTATGACTACAGCATTGCATACTGACTTTGGTGGTATCCTGCTGTGATTACAGCATTGCATCCTGACTGTGGTAGTATCCTGCTATGACTACAGCATTGCATGCTGACTGGTGGTGTCCTGCTATGACTACAGCATTGCATACTGACTGTGGTGGTATCCTGCTATGACTACAGCATTGCATACTGACAGTGGTGGTATCCTGCTATCACTACAGCATTGCATACTGACTGCGGTGATCTCCTGCTATGACTACAGCATTGCATGCTGACTGGTGGTTTCCTGCTATGACTACAGTATTGCATGCTGACGGTGGTGGTATCCTGCTATGATTACAGCAGTGCATACTTACTGTGGTACCTGCTATGATTACAGCAGTGCATACTGACTGGTGGTACCTGCTATGATTACAGCAGTGGAAACTGCTGTTGTGGTACCTGCTATGATTACAGCACTGCATATTGTCGTGGTACCTGCTATGATTACAGCAGTGCATACTGACTATGGTGGGACCTGCTATGATGACAGCATTGCATACTGACTGTGGTGGTATCCTGCTATGACTACAGCATTGCATGCTGACTGTGGTTGTATCCTGCTATGACTACAGCATTGTATGCTGACTGTGGTGGTATCCTGCTATGACTACAGCATTGCATGCTGACTGTGGATGTATCCTGCTATGACTACAGCATTGCATGCTGACTGTGGTGGTATCCTGCTATGACTAGAGCATTGCATGCTGACTGTGGTTGTATCCTGCTATGACTATAGCAGTGCATGCTCACTGTGGTGGTATCCTGCTATGACTACAGCATTGCATACTGACGGTGGTGGTATCCTGCTATGACTATAGCATCGCATGCTGACTGTGGTGGTATCCTGCTATGACTACAGCATTGCATACTGACGGTAGTGGTATCCTGCTATGACTACAGCATTGCATACTGACTGCGGTGGTATCCTGCTATGACTACAGCATTGCATGCTGACTGCCGTTGTATCCTGCTATGACTTCAGCATTGCATGCTGACTGTGGTTGTATCCTGCTATGACTATAGCAGTGCATGCTGACTATGGTGATATCCTGCTATGACTACAGCATTGCATACTGACTGTGGTGGTATCCTGCTGTGATTACAGCATTGCATCCTGACTGTGGTAGTATCCTGCTATGACTACAGCATTGCATGCTGACTGGTGGTGTCCTGCTATGACTACAGCATTGCATACTGACTGTGGTGGTATCCTGCTATGACTACAGCATTGCATACTGACAGTGGTGGTATCCTGCTATGACTACAGCATTGCATACTGACTGCGGTGGTCTCCTGCTATGACTACAGCATTGCATGCTGACTGGTGGTTTCCTGCTATGACTACAGTATTGCATGCTGACGGTGGTGGTATCCTGATATGATTACAGCAGTGCATACTTACTGTGGTACCTGCTATGATTACAGCAGTGCATACTGACTGGTGGTACCTGCTATGATTACAGCAGTGGAAACTGCTGTTGTGGTACCTGCTATGATTACAGCACTGCATATTGTCGTGGTACCTGCTATGATTACAGCAGTGCATACTGACTATGGTGGGACCTGCTATGATGACAGCATTGCATACTGACTGTGGTGGTATCCTGCTATGACTACAGCATTGCATGCTGACTGTGGTTGTATCCTGCTATGACTACAGCATTGTATGCTGACTGTGGTGGTATCCTGCTATGACTACAGCATTGCATGCTGACTGTGGATGTATCCTGCTATGACTACAGCATTGCATGCTGACTGTGGTGGTATCCTGCTATGACTAGAGCATTGCATGCTGACTGTGGTTGTATCCTGCTATGACTATAGCAGTGCATGCTCACTGTGGTGGTATCCTGCTATGACTACAGCATTGCATGCTGACTGTGGTGGTATCCTGCTATGACTACAGCATTTCATGCTGACTGTGGTGGTATCCTGCTATGACTACAGCATTGCATACTGACTGCAGTGGTATCCTTCTATAACTTCAGCATTGCATACTGACTGCGGTGGTATCCTGCTATGACTACAGCATTGCATGCTGACTGTAGTTGTATCCTGCTATGACTACAGCATTGCATGCTGACTGTGGTGGTATCCTGCTATGACTATAGCAGTGCATGCTGACTATGGTGGTATCCTGCTATGACTACAGCATTGTGATGCTGACTGTGGTGGTATCCTGCTATGACTACAGCATTGCATGCTGACTGTTGTGGTATCCTGCTATGACTACAGCATTGCGTGCTGACTGTGGTGGTATCCTGCTATGACTACAGCATTGCATGCTGACTGTGGTCGTTTCCTGCTATGACTCAAGCATTGCATGCTGACTGTGGTGGTATCCTGCTATGACTACAGCATTGTATGCTGACTGTGGAGGTATCCTGCTATGACTACAGCATTACATGCTGACTGTGGTGGTATCCTGCTATGACTACATCATTGCATACTGACGGTGGTGGTATCCTGCTATGACTACACCATTGCATGCTGACTGTGGTGGCATCCTGCTATGACTACAGCATTGCATACTGACGGTAGTGGTATCCTGCTTTGACTACAGCATTGCATTCTGACTGCGTTGGTATCCTGCTATGACTACAGCATTGCATGCTGACTGCCGTTGTATCCTGCTATGACTTCAGCATTGCATGCTGACTGTGGTTGTATCCTGCTATGACTATAGCAGTGCATGCTGACTATGGTGATATCCTGCTATGACTACAGCATTGCATACTGACTGTGGTGGTATTCTGCTATGATTACAGCATTGCATACTGACTGTGGTGGTATCCTGCTTTGACTACAGCATTGCATGCTGACTGGTGGTGTCCTGCTATGACTACAGCATTGCATACTGACAGTGGTGGTATCCTGCTATGACTACAGCATTGCATAATGAATGCGGTGGTCTCCTGCTATGACTACAGCATTGCATGCTGACTGGTGGTTTCCTCCTATGACTACAGTAATGCATGCTGACGGTGGTGGTATCCTGCTATGATTACAGCAGTGCATACTTACTGTGGTACCTGCTATGATTACAGCAGTGCATACTGACTGGTGGTACCTGCTATGATTACAGCAGTGGAAACTGCTGTTGTGGTACCTGCTATGATTACAGCAGTGCATATTGTCGTGGTACCTGCTATGATTACAGCAGTGCATACTGACTGTGGTGGGACCTGCTATGATGACAGCATTGCATACTGACTGTGGTGGTATCCTGCTATGACTACAGCATTGCATGCTGACTGTGGTTGTATCCTGCTTTGACTACAGCATTGCATGCTGACTGTGGTGGTATCCTGCTATGACTACAGCATTGCATGCTGACTGTGGTGGTATCCTGCTATGACTACAGCATTGCATGCTGACTGTGGTGGTATCCTGCTATGACTACAGCATTGCATACTGACTGTGGTAGTATCCTGCTATGACTACAGCATTGCATACTGACAGTGGTGGTATCCTGCTATGACTACAGCATTGCATACTGACTGCGGTGGTCTCCTGCTATGACTACAGCATTGCATGCTGACTGGTGGTTTCCTGCTATGACTACAGTATTGCATGCTGACGGTGGTGGTATCCTGATATGATTACAGCAGTGCATACTTACTGTGGTACCTGCTATGATTACAGCAGTGCATACTGACTGGTGGTACCTGCTATGATTACAGCAGTGGAAACTGCTGTTGTGGTACCTGCTATGATTACAGCACTGCATATTGTCGTGGTACCTGCTATGATTACAGCAGTGCATACTGACTATGGTGGGACCTGCTATGATGACAGCATTGCATACTGACTGTGGTGGTATCCTGCTATGACTACAGCATTGCATGCTGACTGTGGTTGTATCCTGCTATGACTACAGCATTGTATGCTGACTGTGGTGGTATCCTGCTATGACTACAGCATTGCATGCTGACTGTGGATGTATCCTGCTATGACTACAGCATTGCATGCTGACTGTGGTGGTATCCTGCTATGACTAGAGCATTGCATGCTGACTGTGGTTGTATCCTGCTATGACTATAGCAGTGCATGCTCACTGTGGTGGAATCCTGCTATGACTACAGCATTGCATGCTGACTGTGGTGGTATCCTGCTATGACTACAGCATTTCATGCTGACTGTGGTGGTATCCTGCTATGACTACAGCATTGCATACTGACTGCAGTGGTATCCTTCTATAACTTCAGCATTGCATACTGACTGCGGTGGTATCCTGCTATGACTACAGCATTGCATGCTGACTGTAGTTGTATCCTGCTATGACTACAGCATTGCATGCTGACTGTGGTGGTATCCTGCTATGACTATAGCAGTGCATGCTGACTATGGTGGTATCCTGCTATAACTACAGCATTGTGATGCTGACTGTGGTGGTATCCTGCTATGACTACAGCATTGCATGCTGACTGTTGTGGTATCCTGCTATGACTACAGCATTGCGTGCTGACTGTGGTGGTATCCTGCTATGACTACAGCATTGCATGCTGACTGTGGTCGTTTCCTGCTATGACTCAAGCATTGCATGCTGACTGTGGTGGTATCCTGCTATGACTACAGCATTGTATGCTGACTGTGGAGGTATCCTGCTATGACTACAGCATTACATGCTGACTGTGGTGGTATCCTGCTATGACTACATCATTGCATACTGACGGTGGTGGTATCCTGCTATGACTACACCATTGCATGCTGACTGTGGTGGCATCCTGCTATGACTACAGCATTGCATACTGACGGTAGTGGTATCCTGCTTTGACTACAGCATTGCATTCTGACTGCGTTGGTATCCTGCTATGACTACAGCATTGCATGCTGACTGCCGTTGTATCCTGCTATGACTTCAGCATTGCATGCTGACTGTGGTTGTATCCTGCTATGACTATAGCAGTGCATGCTGACTATGGTGATATCCTGCTATGACTACAGCATTGCATACTGACTGTGGTGGTATTCTGCTATGATTACAGCATTGCATACTGACTGTGGTGGTATCCTGCTTTGACTACAGCATTGCATGCTGACTGGTGGTGTCCTGCTATGACTACAGCATTGCATACTGACAGTGGTGGTATCCTGCTATGACTACAGCATTGCATAATGAATGCGGTGGTCTCCTGCTATGACTACAGCATTGCATGCTGACTGGTGGTTTCCTCCTATGACTACAGTAATGCATGCTGACGGTGGTGGTATCCTGCTATGATTACAGCAGTGCATACTTACTGTGGTACCTGCTATGATTACAGCAGTGCATACTGACTGGTGGTACCTGCTATGATTACAGCAGTGGAAACTGCTGTTGTGGTACCTGCTATGATTACAGCAGTGCATATTGTCGTGGTACCTGCTATGATTACAGCAGTGCATACTGACTGTGGTGGGACCTGCTATGATGACAGCATTGCATACTGACTGTGGTGGTATCCTGCTATGACTACAGCATTGCATGCTGACTGTGGTTGTATCCTGCTTTGACTACAGCATTGCATGCTGACTGTGGTGGTATCCTGCTATGACTACAGCATTGCATGCTGACTGTGGTGGTATCCTGCTATGACTACAGCATTGCATGCTGACTGTGGTGGTATCCTGCTATGACTACAGCATTGCATGCTGACTGTGGTAGTATCCTGCTATGACTACAGCATTGCATGCTGACTGGTGGTGTCCTGCTATGACTACAGCATTGCATACTGACTGTGGTGGTATCCTGCTATGACTACAGCATTGCATACTGACTGCGGTGGTCTCCTGCTATGACTACAGCATTGCATGCTGACTGCCGTTGTATCCTGCTATGACTTCAGCATTGCATGCTGACTGTGGTTGTATCCTGCTATGACTATAGCAGTGCATGCTGACTATGGTGATATCCTGCTATGACTACAGCATTGCATACTGACTGTGGTGGTATCCTGCTATGATGACAGCATTGCATACTGACTGTGGTGGTATCCTGCTATGACTACAGCATTGCATGCTGACTGTGGTTGTATCCTGCTTTGACTACAGCATTGCATGCTGACTGTGGTGGTATCCTGCTATGACTACAGCATTGCATGCTGACTGTGGTGGTATCCTGCTATGACTACAGCATTGCATACTGACTGCGGTGGTATCCTGCTATGACTACAGCATTGCATGATGACTGTGGTTGTATCCTGCTATGACTACAGCATTGCATGCTGACTGTGGTGGTATCCTGCAATGACTACAGCATTGCATGCTGACTGTGGTGGTATCCTGCTATGACTACAGCATTGCTTGCTGACTGTGGTGGTATCCTGCTATGACTACAGCATTGCATGCTGACTGTGGTCGTTTCCTGCTATGACTCAAGCATTGCATGCTGACTTTGGTGGTATCCTGCTATGACTACAGCATTGTATGCTGACTGTGGTGGTATCCTGCTATGACTACAGCATTACATGCTGACTGTGGTGGTATCCTGCTATGACTACAGCATTGCATGCTGACTGTGGTGGTATCCTGCTATGACTACAGCATTGCATGCTGACTGTGGTGGTATCCTGCTATGACTACAGCATTGCATGCTGACTGTGGTAGTATCCTGCTATGACTACAGCATTGCATGCTGACTGGTGGTGTCCTGCTATGACTACAGCATTGCATACTGACTGTGGTGGTATCCTGCTATGACTACAGCATTGCATACTGACTGCGGTGGTCTCCTGCTATGACTACAGCATTGCATGCTGACTGCCGTTGTATCCTGCTATGACTTCAGCATTGCATGCTGACTGTGGTTGTATCCTGCTATGACTATAGCAGTGCATGCTGACTATGGTGATATCCTGCTATGACTACAGCATTGCATACTGACTGTGGTGGTATCCTGCTGTGATTACAGCATTGCATCCTGACTGTGGTAGTATCCTGCTATGACTACAGCATTGCATGCTGACTGGTGGTGTCCTGCTATGACTACAGCATTGCATACTGACTGTGGTGGTATCCTGCTATGACTACAGCATTGCATACTGACAGTGGTGGTATCCTGCTATGACTACAGCATTGCATACTGACTGCGGTGGTCTCCTGCTATGACTACAGCATTGCATGCTGACTGGTGGTTTCCTGCTATGACTACAGTATTGCATGCTGACGGTGGTGGTATCCTGCTATGATTACAGCAGTGCATACTTACTGTGGTACCTGCTATGATTACAGCAGTGCATACTGACTGGTGGTACCTGCTATGATTACAGCAGTGGAAACTGCTGTTGTGGTACCTGCTATGATTACAGCACTGCATATTGTCGTGGTACCTGCTATGATTACAGCAGTGCATACTGACTGTGGTGGGACCTGCTATGATGACAGCATTGCATACTGACTGTGGTGGTATCCTGCTATGACTACAGCATTGCATGCTGACTGTGGTTGTATCCTGCTATGACTACAGCATTGTATGCTGACTGTGGTGGTATCCTGCTATGACTACAGCATTGCATGCTGACTGTGGATGTATCCTGCTATGACTACAGCATTGCATGCTGACTGTGGTGGTATCCTGCTATGACTACAGCATTGCATGCTGACTGTGGTTGTATCCTGCTATGACTATAGCTGTGCATGCTCACTGTGGTGGTATCCTGCTATGACTACAGCATTGCATACTGACTGCAGTGGTATCCTTCTATAACTTCAGCATTGCATACTGACTGTGGTGGTATCCAGCTATGACTACAGCATTGCATGCTGACTGTAGTTGTATCCTGCTATGACTACAGCATTGCATGCTGACTGTGGTGGTATCCTGTTATGACTATAGCAGTGCATGCTGACTATGGTGGTATCCTGCTATGACTACAGCATTGCGATGCTGACTGTGGTGGTATCCTGCTATGATTACAGCATTGCATGCTGACTGTGGTGGTATCCTGCTATGACTACAGCATTGCGTTCTGACTGTGGTGGTAACCTGCTATGACTACAGCATTGCATGCTGACTGTCGTCGTTTCCTGCTATGACTCAAGCATTGCATGCTGACTGTGGTGGTATCCTGCTATGACTACAGCATTGTATGCTGACTGTGGTGGTATCCTGCTATGACTACAGCATTACATGCTGACTGTGGTGGTATCCTGCTATGACTAGAGCATTGCATACTGACGGTGGTGGTATCCTGCTATGACTACAGCATCGCATGCTGACTGTGGTGGTATCCTGCTATGACTACAGCATTGCATACTGACGGTAGTGGTATCCTGCTATGACTACAGCATTGCATACTGACTGCGGTGGTATCCTGCTATGACTACAGCATTAAATGCTGACTGCCGTTGTATCCTGCTATGACTTCAACATTGCATGCTGACTGTGGTTGTATCCTGCTATGACTATAGCAGTGCATGCTGACTATGGTGATATCCTGCTATGACTACAGCATTGCATACTGACTGTGGTGGTATCCTGCTGTGATTACAGCATTGCATCCTGACTGTGGTACTATCCTGCTATGACTACAGCATTGCATGCTGACTGGTGGTGTCCTGCTATGACTACAGCATTGCATACTGACTGTGGTGGTATCCTGCTATGACTACAGCATTGCATACTGACAGTGGTGGTATCCTGCTATGACTACAGCATTGCATACTGACTGCGGTGGTCTCCTGCTATGACTACAGCATTGCATGCTGACTGGTGGTTTCCTGCTATGACTACAGTATTGCATGCTGACGGTGGTGGTATCCTGCTATGATTACAGCAGTGCATACTTACTGTGGTACCTGCTATGATTACAGCACTGCATATTGTCGTGGTACCTGCTATGATTACAGCAGTGCATACTGACTGTGGTGGGACCTGCTATGATGACAGCATTGCATACTGACTGTGGTGGTAACCTGCTATGACTACAGCATTGCATGCTGACTGTGGTTGTATCCTGCTATGACTACAGCATTGTATGCTGACTGTGGTGGTATCCTGCTATGACTACAGCATTGCATGCTGACTGTGGATGTATCCTGCTATGACTACAGCATTGCTTGCTGACTGTGGTGGTATCCTGCTATGACTACAGCATTGCATGCTGACTGTGGTTGTATCCTGCTATGACTATAGCAGTGCATGCTCACTGTGGAGGTATCCTGCTATGACTACAGCATTGCATGCTGACTGTGGTGGTATCCTGCTATGACTACAGCATTTCATGCTGACTGTGGTGGTATCCTGCTATGACTACAGCATTGCATACTGACTGCAGTGGTATCCTTCTATAACTTCAGCATTGCATACTGACTGCGGTGGTATCCTGCTATGACTACAGCATTGCATGCTGACTGTAGTTGTATCCTGCTATGACTACAGCATTGCATGCTGACTGTGGTGGTATCGTGCTATGACTATAGCAGTGCATGCTGACTATGGTGGTATCCTGCTATGACTACAGCATTGTGATGCTGACTGTGGTGGTATCCTGCTATGACTACAGCATTGCATGCTGACTGTGGTGGTATCCTGCTATGACTACAGCATTGCATACTGACTGCAGTGGTATCCTGCTATGACATCAGCATTGCATACTTACTGCGGTGGTATCCTGCTTTGACTACAGCATTGCATGCTGACTGTGGTGGTATCCTGCTATGACTACAGCATTGCATGCTGACTGTGGTGGTATCCTGATATGACTACAGCATTGCATACTGACTGCGGTGGTATCCTGCTATGACTACAGCATTGCATGATGACTGTGGTTGTATCCTGCTATGACTACAGCATTGCTTGCTGACTGTGGTTGTATCCTGCTATGACTATAGCAGTGCATGCTCACTGTGGTGGTATCCTGCTGTGACTACAGCATTGCATGCTGACTGTGGTGGTATCCTGCTATGACATCAGCATTGCATACTGACTGCGGTGGTATCCTGCTTTGACTACAGCATTGCATGCTGACTGTGGTGGTATCCTGCTATGACTACAGCATTGCATGCTGACTGTGGTGGTATCCTGATATGACTACAGCATTGCATACTGACTGAGGTGGTATCCTGCTATGACTACAGCATTGCATGATGACTGTGGTTGTATCCTGCTATGACTACAGCATTGCTTGCTGACTGTGGTTGTATCCTGCTATGACTATAGCAGTGCATGCTCACTGTGGTGGTATCCTGCTGTGACTACAGCATTGCATGCTGACTGTGGTGGTATCCTTCTATGACTACAGCATTGCATGCTGACTTTGGTGGTATCCTGCTATGACTACAGCATTGCATGCTGACTGTGGTGGTATCCTGCTATGACTACAGCATTGCTTGCTGACTGTGGTGGTATCCTGCTATGACTACAGCATTGCATGCTGACTGTGGTGGTATCCTGCTGTGACTACAGCATTGCATGCTGACTGTGGTGGTATCCTGCTATGACTACAGCATTGCATGCTGACTGTGGTGGTATCCTGCTATGACTACAGCATTGCATGCTGACTGCGGTGGTCTCCTGCTATGACTACAGCATTGCATGCTGACTGGTGGTTTCCTGCTATGACTACAGTATTGCATGCTGACGGTGGTGGTATCCTGCTATGATTACAGCAGTGCATACTTACTGTGGTACCTGCTATGATTACAGCAGTGCATACTGACTGGTGGTACCTGCTATGATTACAGCAGTGGAAACTGCTGTTGTGGTACCTGCTATGATTACAGCACTGCATATTGTCGTGGTACCTGCTATGATTACAGCAGTGCATACTGACTGTG
The DNA here is from genome assembly GCF_048934315.1 of Petromyzon marinus. Lineage (NCBI taxonomy): Eukaryota > Metazoa > Chordata > Hyperoartia > Petromyzontiformes > Petromyzontidae > Petromyzon > Petromyzon marinus. The sequence continues at coordinate 76,175 of NW_027423243.1, forward strand.
GTGGGACCTGCTATGATGACAGCATTGCATACTGACTGTGGTGGTAACCTGCTATGACTACAGCATTGCATGCTGACTGTGGTTGTATCCTGCTATGACTACAGCATTGTATGCTGACTGTGGTGGTATCCTGCTATGACTACAGCATTGCATGCTGACTGTGGATGTATCCTACTATGACTACAGCATTGCTTGCTGACTGTGGTGGTATCCTGCTATGACTACAGCATTGCATGCTGACTGTGGTTGTATCCTGCTATGACTATAGCAGTGCATGCTCACTGTGGAGGTATCCTGCTATGACTACAGCATTGCATGCTGACTGTGGTGGTATCCTGCTATGACTACAGCATTTCATGCTGACTGTGGTGGTATCCTGCTATGACTACAGCATTGCATACTGACTGCAGTGGTATCCTTCTATAACTTCAGCATTGCATACTGACTGCGGTGGTATCCTGCTATGACTACAGCATTGCATGCTGACTGTAGTTGTATCCTGCTATGACTACAGCATTGCATGCTGACTGTGGTGGTATCGTGCTATGACTATAGCAGTGCATGCTGACTATGGTGGTATCCTGCTATGATTACAGCATTGTGATGCTGACTGTGGTGGTATCCTGCTATGACTACAGCATTGCATGCTGACTGTGGTGGTATACTGCTATGACTACAGCATTGCATACTGACTGCAGTGGTATCCTGCTATGACATCAGCATTGCATACTGACTGCGGTGGTATCCTGCTTTGACTACAGCATTGCATGCTGACTGTGGTGGTATCCTGCTATGACTACAGCATTGCATGCTGACTGTGGTGGTATCCTGATATGACTACAGCATTGCATACTGACTGCGGTGGTATCCTGCTATGACTACAGCATTGCATGCTGACTGTGGTGGTATCCTGCTATGACTAGAGCATTGCATGCTGACTGTGGTTGTATCCTGCTATGACTATAGCAGTGCATGCTCACTGTGGTGGTATCCTGCTATGACTACAGCATTGCATACTGACGGTGGTGGTATCCTGCTATGACTATAGCATCGCATGCTGACTGTGGTGGTATCCTGCTATGACTACAGCATTGCATACTGACGGTAGTGGTATCCTGCTATGACTACAGCATTGCATACTGACTGCGGTGGTATCCTGCTATGACTACAGCATTGCATGCTGACTGCCGTTGTATCCTGCTATGACTTCAGCATTGCATGCTGACTGTGGTTGTATCCTGCTATGACTATAGCAGTGCATGCTGACTATGGTGATATCCTGCTATGACTACAGCATTGCATACTGACTGTGGTGGTATCCTGCTGTGATTACAGCATTGCATCCTGACTGTGGTAGTATCCTGCTATGACTACAGCATTGCATGCTGACTGGTGGTGTCCTGCTATGACTACAGCATTGCATACTGACTGTGGTGGTATCCTGCTATGACTACAGCATTGCATACTGACAGTGGTGGTATCCTGCTATGACTACAGCATTGCATACTGACTGCGGTGGTCTCCTGCTATGACTACAGCATTGCATGCTGACTGGTGGTTTCCTGCTATGACTACAGTATTGCATGCTGACGGTGGTGGTATCCTGATATGATTACAGCAGTGCATACTTACTGTGGTACCTGCTATGATTACAGCAGTGCATACTGACTGGTGGTACCTGCTATGATTACAGCAGTGGAAACTGCTGTTGTGGTACCTGCTATGATTACAGCACTGCATATTGTCGTGGTACCTGCTATGATTACAGCAGTGCATACTGACTATGGTGGGACCTGCTATGATGACAGCATTGCATACTGACTATGGTGGTATCCTGCTATGACTACAGCATTGCATGCTGACTGTGGTTGTATCCTGCTATGACTACAGCATTGTATGCTGACTGTGGTGGTATCCTGCTATGACTACAGCATTGCATGCTGACTGTGGATGTATCCTGCTATGACTACAGCATTGCATGCTGACTGTGGTGGTATCCTGCTATGACTAGAGCATTGCATGCTGACTGTGGTTGTATCCTGCTATGACTATAGCAGTGCATGCTCACTGTGGTGGTATCCTGCTATGACTACAGCATTGCATGCTGACTGTGGTGGTATCCTGCTATGACTACAGCATTTCATGCTGACTGTGGTGGTATCCTGCTATGACTACAGCATTGCATACTGACTGCAGTGGTATCCTTCTATAACTTCAGCATTGCATACTGACTGCGGTGGTATCCTGCTATGACTACAGCATTGCATGCTGACTGTAGTTGTATCCTGCTATGACTACAGCATTGCATGCTGACTGTGGTGGTATCCTGCTATGACTATAGCAGTGCATGCTGACTATGGTGGTATCCTGCTATGACTACAGCATTGTGATGCTGACTGTGGTGGTATCCTGCTATGACTACAGCATTGCATGCTGACTGTTGTGGTATCCTGCTATGACTACAGCATTGCGTGCTGACTGTGGTGGTATCCTGCTATGACTACAGCATTGCATGCTGACTGTGGTCGTTTCCTGCTATGACTCAAGCATTGCATGCTGACTGTGGTGGTATCCTGCTATGACTACAGCATTGTATGCTGACTGTGGAGGTATCCTGCTATGACTACAGCATTACATGCTGACTGTGGTGGTATCCTGCTATGACTACATCATTGCATACTGACGGTGGTGGTATCCTGCTATGACTACACCATTGCATGCTGACTGTGGTGGCATCCTGCTATGACTACAGCATTGCATACTGACGGTAGTGGTATCCTGCTTTGACTACAGCATTGCATTCTGACTGCGTTGGTATCCTGCTATGACTACAGCATTGCATGCTGACTGCCGTTGTATCCTGCTATGACTTCAGCATTGCATGCTGACTGTGGTTGTATCCTGCTATGACTATAGCAGTGCATGCTGACTATGGTGATATCCTGCTATGACTACAGCATTGCATACTGACTGTGGTGGTATTCTGCTATGATTACAGCATTGCATACTGACTGTGGTGGTATCCTGCTTTGACTACAGCATTGCATGCTGACTGGTGGTGTCCTGCTATGACTACAGCATTGCATACTGACAGTGGTGGTATCCTGCTATGACTACAGCATTGCATAATGAATGCGGTGGTCTCCTGCTATGACTACAGCATTGCATGCTGACTGGTGGTTTCCTCCTATGACTACAGTAATGCATGCTGACGGTGGTGGTATCCTGCTATGATTACAGCAGTGCATACTTACTGTGGTACCTGCTATGATTACAGCAGTGCATACTGACTGGTGGTACCTGCTATGATTACAGCAGTGGAAACTGCTGTTGTGGTACCTGCTATGATTACAGCAGTGCATATTGTCGTGGTACCTGCTATGATTACAGCAGTGCATACTGACTGTGGTGGGACCTGCTATGATGACAGCATTGCATACTGACTGTGGTGGTATCCTGCTATGACTACAGCATTGCATGCTGACTGTGGTTGTATCCTGCTTTGACTACAGCATTGCATGCTGACTGTGGTGGTATCCTGCTATGACTACAGCATTGCATGCTGACTGTGGTGGTATCCTGCTATGACTACAGCATTGCATGCTGACTGTGGTGGTATCCTGCTATGACTACAGCATTGCATACTGACTGTGGTAGTATCCTGCTATGACTACAGCATTGCATACTGACAGTGGTGGTATCCTGCTATGACTACAGCATTGCATACTGACTGCGGTGGTCTCCTGCTATGACTACAGCATTGCATGCTGACTGGTGGTTTCCTGCTATGACTACAGTATTGCATGCTGACGGTGGTGGTATCCTGATATGATTACAGCAGTGCATACTTACTGTGGTACCTGCTATGATTACAGCAGTGCATACTGACTGGTGGTACCTGCTATGATTACAGCAGTGGAAACTGCTGTTGTGGTACCTGCTATGATTACAGCACTGCATATTGTCGTGGTACCTGCTATGATTACAGCAGTGCATACTGACTATGGTGGGACCTGCTATGATGACAGCATTGCATACTGACTGTGGTGGTATCCTGCTATGACTACAGCATTGCATGCTGACTGTGGTTGTATCCTGCTATGACTACAGCATTGTATGCTGACTGTGGTGGTATCCTGCTATGACTACAGCATTGCATGCTGACTGTGGATGTATCCTGCTATGACTACAGCATTGCATGCTGACTGTGGTGGTATCCTGCTATGACTAGAGCATTGCATGCTGACTGTGGTTGTATCCTGCTATGACTATAGCAGTGCATGCTCACTGTGGTGGTATCCTGCTATGACTACAGCATTGCATGCTGACTGTGGTGGTATCCTGCTATGACTACAGCATTTCATGCTGACTGTGGTGGTATCCTGCTATGACTACAGCATTGCATACTGACTGCAGTGGTATCCTTCTATAACTTCAGCATTGCATACTGACTGCGGTGGTATCCTGCTATGACTACAGCATTGCATGCTGACTGTAGTTGTATCCTGCTATGACTACAGCATTGCATGCTGACTGTGGTGGTATCCTGCTATGACTATAGCAGTGCATGCTGACTATGGTGGTATCCTGCTATGACTACAGCATTGTGATGCTGACTGTGGTGGTATCCTGCTATGACTACAGCATTGCATGCTGACTGTTGTGGTATCCTGCTATGACTACAGCATTGCGTGCTGACTGTGGTGGTATCCTGCTATGACTACAGCATTGCATGCTGACTGTGGTCGTTTCCTGCTATGACTCAAGCATTGCATGCTGACTGTGGTGGTATCCTGCTATGACTACACCATTGTATGCTGACTGTGGAGGTATCCTGCTATGACTACAGCATTACATGCTGACTGTGGTGGTATCCTGCTATGACTACATCATTGCATACTGACGGTGGTGGTATCCTGCTATGACTACTCCATTGCATGCTGACTGTGGTGGCATCCTGCTATGACTACAGCATTGCATACTGACGGTAGTGGTATCCTGCTTTGACTACAGCATTGCATTCTGACTGCGTTGGTATCCTGCTATGACTACAGCATTGCATGCTGACTGCCGTTGTATCCTGCTATGACTTCAGCATTGCATGCTGACTGTGGTTGTATCCTGCTATGACTATAGCAGTGCATGCTGACTATGGTGATATCCTGCTATGACTACAGCATTGCATACTGACTGTGGTGGTATTCTGCTATGATTACAGCATTGCATACTGACTGTGGTGGTATCCTGCTTTGACTACAGCATTGCATGCTGACTGGTGGTGTCCTGCTATGACTACAGCATTGCATACTGACAGTGGTGGTATCCTGCTATGACTACAGCATTGCATAATGAATGCGGTGGTCTCCTGCTATGACTACAGCATTGCATGCTGACTGGTGGTTTCCTCCTATGACTACAGTAATGCATGCTGACGGTGGTGGTATCCTGCTATGATTACAGCAGTGCATACTTACTGTGGTACCTGCTATGATTACAGCAGTGCATACTGACTGGTGGTACCTGCTATGATTACAGCAGTGGAAACTGCTGTTGTGGTACCTGCTATGATTACAGCAGTGCATATTGTCGTGGTACCTGCTATGATTACAGCAGTGCATACTGACTGTGGTGGGACCTGCTATGATGACAGCATTGCATACTGACTGTGGTGGTATCCTGCTATGACTACAGCATTGCATGCTGACTGTGGTTGTATCCTGCTTTGACTACAGCATTGCATGCTGACTGTGGTGGTATCCTGCTATGACTACAGCATTGCATGCTGACTGTGGTGGTATCCTGCTATGACTACAGCATTGCATGCTGACTGTGGTGGTATCCTGCTATGACTACAGCATTGCATGCTGACTGTGGTAGTATCCTGCTATGACTACAGCATTGCATGCTGACTGGTGGTGTCCTGCTATGACTACAGCATTGCATACTGACTGTGGTGGTATCCTGCTATGACTACAGCATTGCATACTGACTGCGGTGGTCTCCTGCTATGACTACAGCATTGCATGCTGACTGCCGTTGTATCCTGCTATGACTTCAGCATTGCATGCTGACTGTGGTTGTATCCTGCTATGACTATAGCAGTGCATGCTGACTATGGTGATATCCTGCTATGACTACAGCATTGCATACTGACTGTGGTGGTATCCTGCTATGATGACAGCATTGCATACTGACTGTGGTGGTATCCTGCTATGACTACAGCATTGCATGCTGACTGTGGTTGTATCCTGCTTTGACTACAGCATTGCATGCTGACTGTGGTGGTATCCTGCTATGACTACAGCATTGCATGCTGACTGTGGTGGTATCCTGCTATGACTACAGCATTGCATACTGACTGCGGTGGTATCCTGCTATGACTACAGCATTGCATGATGACTGTGGTTGTATCCTGCTATGACTACAGCATTGCATGCTGACTGTGGTGGTATCATGCAATGACTACAGCATTGCATGCTGACTGTGGTGGTATCCTGCTATGACTACAGCATTGCTTGCTGACTGTGGTGGTATCCTGCTATGACTACAGCATTGCATGCTGACTGTGGTCGTTTCCTGCTATGACTCAAGCATTGCATGCTGACTTTGGTGGTATCCTGCTATGACTACAGCATTGTATGCTGACTGTGGTGGTATCCTGCTATGACTACAGCATTACATGCTGACTGTGGTGGTATCCTGCTATGACTACAGCATTGCATGCTGACTGTGGTGGTATCCTGCTATGACTACAGCATTGCATGCTGACTGTGGTGGTATCCTGCTATGACTACAGCATTGCATGCTGACTGTGGTAGTATCCTGCTATGACTACAGCATTGCATGCTGACTGGTGGTGTCCTGCTATGACTACAGCATTGCATACTGACTGTGGTGGTATCCTGCTATGACTACAGCATTGCATACTGACTGCGGTGGTCTCCTGCTATGACTACAGCATTGCATGCTGACTGCCGTTGTATCCTGCTATGACTTCAGCATTGCATGCTGACTGTGGTTGTATCCTGCTATGACTATAGCAGTGCATGCTGACTATGGTGATATCCTGCTATGACTACAGCATTGCATACTGACTGTGGTGGTATCCTGCTGTGATTACAGCATTGCATCCTGACTGTGGTAGTATCCTGCTATGACTACAGCATTGCATGCTGACTGGTGGTGTCCTGCTATGACTACAGCATTGCATACTGACTGTGGTGGTATCCTGCTATGACTACAGCATTGCATACTGACAGTGGTGGTATCCTGCTATGACTACAGCATTGCATACTGACTGCGGTGGTCTCCTGCTATGACTACAGCATTGCATGCTGACTGGTGGTTTCCTGCTATGACTACAGTATTGCATGCTGACGGTGGTGGTATCCTGCTATGATTACAGCAGTGCATACTTACTGTGGTACCTGCTATGATTACAGCAGTGCATACTGACTGGTGGTACCTGCTATGATTACAGCAGTGGAAACTGCTGTTGTGGTACCTGCTATGATTACAGCACTGCATATTGTCGTGGTACCTGCTATGATTACAGCAGTGCATACTGACTGTGGTGGGACCTGCTATGATGACAGCATTGCATACTGACTGTGGTGGTATCCTGCTATGACTACAGCATTGCATGCTGACTGTGGTTGTATCCTGCTATGACTACAGCATTGTATGCTGACTGTGGTGGTATCCTGCTATGACTACAGCATTGCATGCTGACTGTGGATGTATCCTGCTATGACTACAGCATTGCATGCTGACTGTGGTGGTATCCTGCTATGACTACAGCATTGCATGCTGACTGTGGTTGTATCCTGCTATGACTATAGCTGTGCATGCTCACTGTGGTGGTATCCTGCTATGACTACAGCATTGCATACTGACTGCAGTGGTATCCTTCTATAACTTCAGCATTGCATACTGACTGTGGTGGTATCCAGCTATGACTACAGCATTGCATGCTGACTGTAGTTGTATCCTGCTATGACTACAGCATTGCATGCTGACTGTGGTGGTATCCTGTTATGACTATAGCAGTGCATGCTGACTATGGTGGTATCCTGCTATGACTACAGCATTGCGATGCTGACTGTGGTGGTATCCTGCTATGATTACAGCATTGCATGCTGACTGTGGTGGTATCCTGCTATGACTACAGCATTGCGTTCTGACTGTGGTGGTAACCTGCTATGACTACAGCATTGCATGCTGACTGTCGTCGTTTCCTGCTATGACTCAAGCATTGCATGCTGACTGTGGTGGTATCCTGCTATGACTACAGCATTGTATGCTGACTGTGGTGGTATCCTGCTATGACTACAGCATTACATGCTGACTGTGGTGGTATCCTGCTATGACTAGAGCATTGCATACTGACGGTGGTGGTATCCTGCTATGACTACAGCATCGCATGCTGACTGTGGTGGTATCCTGCTATGACTATAGCATTGCATACTGACGGTAGTGGTATCCTGCTATGACTACAGCATTGCATACTGACTGCGGTGGTATCCTGCTATGACTACAGCATTAAATGCTGACTGCCGTTGTATCCTGCTATGACTTCAACATTGCATGCTGACTGTGGTGGTATCCTGCTATGACTACAGCATTGCATGCTGACTGTGGTAGTATCCTGCTATGACTACAGCATTGCATGCTGACTGGTGGTGTCCTGCTATGACTACAGCATTGCATACTGACTGTGGTGGTATCCTGCTATGACTACAGCATTGCATACTGACTGCGGTGGTCTCCTGCTATGACTACAGCATTGCATGCTGACTGCCGTTGTATCCTGCTATGACTTCAGCATTGCATGCTGACTGTGGTTGTATCCTGCTATGACTATAGCAGTGCATGCTGACTATGGTGATATCCTGCTATGACTACAGCATTGCATACTGACTGTGGTGGTATCCTGCTGTGATTACAGCATTGCATCCTGACTGTGGTAGTATCCTGCTATGACTACAGCATTGCATGCTGACTGGTGGTGTCCTGCTATGACTACAGCATTGCATACTGACTGTGGTGGTATCCTGCTATGACTACAGCATTGCATACTGACAGTGGTGGTATCCTGCTATGACTACAGCATTGCATACTGACTGCGGTGGTCTCCTGCTATGACTACAGCATTGCATGCTGACTGGTGGTTTCCTGCTATGACTACAGTATTGCATGCTGACGGTGGTGGTATCCTGCTATGATTACAGCAGTGCATACTTACTGTGGTACCTGCTATGATTACAGCAGTGCATACTGACTGGTGGTACCTGCTATGATTACAGCAGTGGAAACTGCTGTTGTGGTACCTGCTATGATTACAGCACTGCATATTGTCGTGGTACCTGCTATGATTACAGCAGTGCATACTGACTGTGGTGGGACCTGCTATGATGACAGCATTGCATACTGACTGTGGTGGTATCCTGCTATGACTACAGCATTGCATGCTGACTGTGGTTGTATCCTGCTATGACTACAGCATTGTATGCTGACTGTGGTGGTATCCTGCTATGACTACAGCATTGCATGCTGACTGTGGATGTATCCTGCTATGACTACAGCATTGCATGCTGACTGTGGTGGTATCCTGCTATGACTACAGCATTGCATGCTGACTGTGGTTGTATCCTGCTATGACTATAGCTGTGCATGCTCACTGTGGTGGTATCCTGCTATGACTACAGCATTGCATACTGACTGCAGTGGTATCCTTCTATAACTTCAGCATTGCATACTGACTGTGGTGGTATCCAGCTATGACTACAGCATTGCATGCTGACTGTAGTTGTATCCTGCTATGACTACAGCATTGCATGCTGACTGTGGTGGTATCCTGTTATGACTATAGCAGTGCATGCTGACTATGGTGGTATCCTGCTATGACTACAGCATTGCGATGCTGACTGTGGTGGTATCCTGCTATGATTACAGCATTGCATGCTGACTGTGGTGGTATCCTGCTATGACTACAGCATTGCGTTCTGACTGTGGTGGTAACCTGCTATGACTACAGCATTGCATGCTGACTGTCGTCGTTTCCTGCTATGACTCAAGCATTGCATGCTGACTGTGGTGGTATCGTGCTATGACTACAGCATTCTATGCTGACTGTGGTGGTATCCTGCTATGACTACAGCATTACATGCTGACTGTGGTGGTATCCTGCTATGACTAGAGCATTGCATACTGACGGTGGTGGTATCCTGCTATGACTACAGCATCGCATGCTGACTGTGGTGGTATCCTGCTATGACTAAAGCATTGCATACTGACGGTAGTGGTATCCTGCTATGACTACAGCATTGCATACTGACTGCGGTGGTATCCTGCTATGACTACAGCATTAAATGCTGACTGCCGTTGTATCCTGCTATGACTTCAACATTGCATGCTGACTGTGGTTGTATCCTGCTATGACTATAGCAGTGCATGCTGACTATGGTGATATCCTGCTATGACTACAGCATTGCATACTGACTGTGGTGGTATCCTGCTGTGATTACAGCATTGCATCCTGACTGTGGTACTATCCTGCTATGACTACAGCATTGCATGCTGACTGGTGGTGTCCTGCTATGACTACAGCATTGCATACTGACTGTGGTGGTATCCTGCTATGACTACAGCATTGCATACTGACAGTGGTGGTATCCTGCTATGACTACAGCATTGCATACTGACTGCGGTGGTCTCCTGCTATGACTACAGCATTGCATGCTGACTGGTGGTTTCCTGCTATGACTACAGTATTGCATGCTGACGGTGGTGGTATCCTGCTATGATTACAGCAGTGCATACTTACTGTGGTACCTGCTATGATTACAGCAGTGCATACTGACTGGTGGTACCTGCTATGATTACAGCAGTGGAAACTGCTGTTGTGGTACCTGCTATGATTAAAGCACTGCATATTGTCGTGGTACCTGCTATGATTACAGCAGTGCATACTGACTGTGGTGGGACCTGCTATGATGACAGCATTGCATACTGACTGTGGTGGTAACCTGCTATGACTACAGCATTGCATGCTGACTGTGGTTGTATCCTGCTATGACTACAGCATTGTATGCTGACTGTGGTGGTATCCTGCTATGACTACAGCATTGCATGCTGACTGTGGATGTATCCTGCTATGACTACAGCATTGCTTGCTGACTGTGGTGGTATCCTGCTATGACTACAGCATTGCATGCTGACTGTGGTTGTATCCTGCTATGACTATAGCAGTGCATGCTCACTGTGGAGGTATCCTGCTATGACTACAGCATTGCATGCTGACTGTGGTGGTATCCTGCTATGACTACAGCATTTCATGCTGACTGTGGTGGTATCCTGCTATGACTACAGCATTGCATACTGACTGCAGTGGTATCCTTCTATAACTTCAGCATTGCATACTGACTGCGGTGGTATCCTGCTATGACTACAGCATTGCATGCTGACTGTAGTTGTATCCTGCTATGACTACAGCATTGCATGCTGACTGTGGTGGTATCGTGCTATGACTATAGCAGTGCATGCTGACTATGGTGGTATCCTGCTATGACTACAGCATTGTGATGCTGACTGTGGTGGTATCCTGCTATGACTACAGCATTGCATGCTGACTGTGGTGGTATCCTGCTATGACTACAGCATTGCATACTGACTGCAGTGGTATCCTGCTATGACATCAGCATTGCATACTGACTGCGGTGGTATCCTGCTTTGACTACAGCATTGCATGCTGACTGTGGTGGTATCCTGCTATGACTACAGCATTGCATGCTGACTGTGGTGGTATCCTGATATGACTACAGCATTGCATACTGACTGCGGTGGTATCCTGCTATGACTACAGCATTGCATGATGACTGTGGTTGTATCCTGCTATGACTACAGCATTGCTTGCTGACTGTGGTTGTATCCTGCTATGACTATAGCAGTGCATGCTCACTGTGGTGGTATCCTGCAGTGACTACAGCATTGCATGCTGACTGTGGTGGTATCCTGCTATGACATCAGCATTGCATACTGACTGCGGTGGTATCCTGCTTTGACTACAGCATTGCATGCTGACTGTGGTGGTATCCTGCTATGACTACAGCATTGCATGCTGACTGTGGTGGTATCCTGATATGACTACAGCATTGCATACTGACTGCGGTGGTATCCTGCTATGACTACAGCATTGCATGATGACTGTGGTTGTATCCTGCTATGACTACAGCATTGCTTGCTGACTGTGGTTGTATCCTGCTATGACTATAGCAGTGCATGCTCACTGTGGTGGTATCCTGCTGTGACTACAGCATTGCAAGCTGACTGTGGTGGTATCCTGCTATGACTACAGCATTGCATGCTGACTGTGGTGGTATCCTGCTATGACTACAGCATTGCATGCTGACTGTGGTGGTATCCTGCTATGACTACAGCATTGCTTGCTGACTGTGGTGGTATCCTGCTATGACTACAGCATTGCATGCTGACTGTGGTGGTATCCTGCTGTGACTACAGCATTGCATGCTGACTGTGGTGGTATCCTGCTATGACTACAGCATTGCATGCTGACTGTGGTGGTATCCTGCTATGACTACAGCATTGCATGCTGACTGCGGTGGTCTCCTGCTATGACTACAGCATTGCATGCTGACTGGTGGTTTCCTGCTATGACTACAGTATTGCATGCTGACGGTGGTGGTATCCTGCTATGATTACAGCAGTGCATACTTACTGTGGTACCTGCTATGATTACAGCAGTGCATACTGACTGGTGGTACCTGCTATGATTACAGCAGTGGAAACTGCTGTTGTGGTACCTGCTATGATTACAGCACTGCATATTGTCGTGGTACCTGCTATGATTACAGCAGTGCATACTGACTGTGGTGGGACCTGCTATGATGACAGCATTGCATACTGACTGTGGTGGTAGCCTGCTATGACTACAGCATTGCATGCTGACTGTGGTTGTATCCTGCTATGACTACAGCATTGTATGCTGACTGTGGTGGTATCCTGCTATGACTACAGCATTGCATGCTGACTGTGGATGTATCCTGCTATGACTACAGCATTGCTTGCTGACTGTGGTGGTATCCTGCTATGACTACAGCATTGCATGCTGACTGTGGTTGTATCCTGCTATGACTATAGCAGTGCATGCTCACTGTGGAGGTATCCTGCTATGACTACAGCATTGCATGCTGACTGTGGTGGTATCCTGCTATGACTACAGCATTTCATGCTGACTGTGGTGGTATCCTGCTATGACTACAGCATTGCATACTGACTGCAGTGGTATCCTTCTATAACTTCAGCATTGCATGCTGACTGTAGTTGTATCCTGCTATGACTACAGCATTGCATGCTGACTGTGGTTGTATCCTGCTATGACTATAGCAGTGCATGCTCACTGTGGAGGTATCCTGCTATGACTACAGCATTGCATGCTGACTGTGGTGGTATCCTGCTATGACTACAGCATTTCATGCTGACTGTGGTGGTATCCTGCTATGACTACAGCATTGCATACTGACTGCAGTGGTATCCTTCTATAACTTCAGCATTGCATACTGACTGCGGTGGTATCCTGCTATGACTACAGCATTGCATGCTGACTGTAGTTGTATCCTGCTATGACTACAGCATTGCATGCTGACTGTGGTGGTATCGTGCTATGACTATAGCAGTGCATGCTGACTATGGTGGTATCCTGCTATGACTACAGCATTGTGATGCTGACTGTGGTGGTATCCTGCTATGACTACAGCATTGCATGCTGACTGTGGTGGTATCCTGCTATGACTACAGCATTGCATACTGACTGCAGTGGTATCCTGCTATGACATCAGCATTGCATACTGACTGCGGTGGTATCCTGCTTTGACTACAGCATTGCATGCTGACTGTGGTGGTATCCTGCTATGACTACAGCATTGCATGCTGACTGTGGTGGTATCCTGATATGACTACAGCATTGCATACTGACTGCGGTGGTATCCTGCTATGACTACAGCATTGCATGATGACTGTGGTTGTATCCTGCTATGACTACAGCATTGCTTGCTGACTGTGGTTGTATCCTGCTATGACTATAGCAGTGCATGCTCACTGTGGTGGTATCCTGCTGTGACTACAGCATTGCATGCTGACTGTGGTGGTATCCTGCTATGACATCAGCATTGCATACTGACTGCGGTGGTATCCTGCTTTGACTACAGCATTGCATGCTGACTGTGGTGGTATCCTGCTATGACTACAGCATTGCATGCTGACTGTGGTGATATCCTGATATGACTACAGCATTGCATACTGACTGCGGTGGTATCCTGCTATGACTACAGCATTGCATGATGACTGTGGTTGTATCCTGCTATGACTACAGCATTGCTTGCTGACTGTGGTTGTATCCTGCTATGACTATAGCAGTGCATGCTCACTGTGGTGGTATCCTGCTGTGACTACAGCATTGCATGCTGACTGTGGTGGTATCCTGCTATGACTACAGCATTGCATGCTGACTGTGGTGGTATCCTGCTATGACTACAGCATTGCATGCTGACTGTGGTGGTATCCTGCTATGACTACAGCATTGCTTGCTGACTGTGGTGGTATCCTGCTATGACTACAGCATTGCATGCTGACTGTGGTGGTATCCTGCTGTGACTACAGCATTGCATGCTGACTGTGGTGGTATCCTGCTATGACTACAGCATTGCATGCTGACTGTGGTGGTATCCTGCTATGACTACAGCATTGCATGCTGACTGTGGTGGTATCCTGCTATGACTACAGCATTGCTTGCTGACTGTGGTGGTATCCTGCTATGACTACAGCATTGCATGCTGACTGTGGTCGTTTCCTGCTATGACTCAAGCATTGCATGCTGACTTTGGTGGTATCCTGCTATGACTACAGCATTGTATGCTGACTGTGGTGGTATCCTGCTATGACTACAGCATTACATGCTGACTGTGGTCGTATCCTGCTATGACTACAACATTGCATGCTGACTGTGGTGGTATCCTGCTATGACTTCAGCATTGCATACTGACTGCGGTGGTATCCTGCTATGACTACAGCATTGCATGATGACTGCCGTTGTATCCTGCTATGACTTCAGCATTGCATGCTGACTGTGGTTGTATCCTGCTATGACTATAGCAGTGCATGCTGACTATGGTAATATCCTGCTATGACTACAGCATTGCATCCTGACTGGTGTTATCCTGCTATGACTACAGCATTGCATGCTGACTGGTGGTGTCCTGCTATGACTACAGCATTGCATCCTGACTGTGGTGGTATCCTGCTATGACTACAGCATTGCATACTGACAGTGGTGGTATCCTGCTATAACTACAGCATTGCATACTGACTGTGGTGGTCTCCTGCTATGACTACAGCATTGGATGCTGACTGGTGGTTTCCTGCTATGACTACAGTATTGCATGCTGACGGTGGTGGTATCCTGCTATGATTACAGCAGTGCATACTGACTGTGGTACCTGCTATGATTACACCAGTGCATACTGACTGTGGTGGGACCTGCTATGATGACAGCATTGCATACTGACTGTGGTGGTATCCTGCTATGACTACAGCATTGTATGCTGACTGTGGTGGTATCCTGCTATGACTACAGCATTGCTTGCTGACTGTGGTGGTATCCTGCTATGACTACAGCATTGCTTGCTGACTGTGGTGGTATCCTGCTATGACTACAACATTGCATGCTGACTGTGGTGGTATCCTGCTATGACTATAGCATTGCATGCTGACTGTGGTTGTATCCTGCTATGACTATATGAGTGCATGCTGACTATGGTGGTATCCTGCTATGACTACAGCCTTGCATACTGACTGTGGTGGTATTCTGCTATGACTACAGCATTGCATACTGACTGTGGTGGTATCCGGCTATGACTACAGCATTGCATGCTGACTGGTGGTATCCTGCTATGACTACAGCATTGTGATGCTGACTGTGGTTGTATCCTGCTATGACTACAGCATTGCATGCTGACTGTGGTGGTATCGTGCTATGACTACAGCATTGCTTGCTGACTGGTGGTATCCTGCTATGACTACAGCATTGCATGCTCACTGTGGTGGTATCCTGCTATGACTACAGCATTGCATACTGACTGCAGTGGTATCCTTCTATAACTTCAGCATTGCATACTGACTGCGGTGGTATCCTGCTATGACTACAGCATTGCATGCTGACTGTAGTTGTATCCTGCTATGACTACAGCATTGCATGCTGACTGTGGTGGTAACCTGCTATGACTATAGCAGTGCATGCTGACTATGGTGGTATCCTGCTATGACTACAGCATTGTGATGCTGACTGTGGTGATATCCTGCTATGACTACAGCATTGCATGCTGACTGTGGTGGTATCCTGCTATGACTACAGCATTGCGTGCTGACTGTGGTGGTATCCTGCTATGACTACAGCATTGCATGCTGACTGTGGTCGTTTCCTGCTATGACTCAAGCATTGCATGCTGACTGTGGTGGTATCCTGCTATGACTACAGCATTGTATGCTGACTGTGGTGGTATCCTGCTATGACTACAGCATTGCATGCTGACTGTGGTGGTATCCTGCTATGACTACAGCATTGCATACTGCCGGTGGTGGTATCCTGCTATGACTACAGCATCGCATGCTGACTGTGGTGGTATCCTGCTATGACTACAGCATTGCATACTGACGGTAGTGGTATCCTGCTATAACTACAGCATTGCATACTGACTGCGGTGGTATCCTGCTATGACTACAGCATTGCATGCTGACTGCCGTTGTATCCTGCTATGACTTCAGCATTGCATGCTGACTGTGGTTGTATCCTGCTATGACTATAGCAGTGCATGGGGACTATGGTGATATCCTGCTATGACTACAGCATTGCATACTGACTGTGGTGGTATCCTGCTATGATTACAGCATTGCATCCTGACTGTGGTGGTATCCTGCTTTGACTACAGCATTGCATGCTGACTGGTGGTGTCCTGCTATGACTACAGCATTGCATACTGACTGTGGTGGTATCCTGCTATGACTACATCATTGCATACTGACAGTGGTGGTATCCTGCTATGACTACAGCATTGCATACTGACTGCGGTGGTCTCCTGCTATGACTACAGCATTGCATGCTGACTGGTGGTTTCCTGCTATGACTACAGTATTGCATGCTGACGGTGGTGGTATCCTGCTATGATTACAGCAGTGCATACTTACTGTGGTACCTGCTATGATTACAGCAGTGCATACTGACTGGTGGTACCTGCTATGATTACAGCAGTGGAAACTGCTGTTGTGGTACCTGCTATGATTACAGCAGTGCATATTGTCGTGGTACCTGCTATGATTACAGCAGTGCATTCTGACTGTGGTGGGACCTGCTATGATGACAGCATTGCATACTGACTGTGGTGGTATCCTGCTATGACTACAGCATTGCATGCTGACTGTGGTTGTATCCTGCTTTGACTACAGCATTGCTTGCTGACTGTGGTGGTATCCTGCTATGACTACAGCATTGCATGCTGACTGTGGTGGTATCCTGCTATGACTACAGCATTGCATGCTGACTGTGATGGTATCCTGCAATGACTACAGCATTGCATGCTGACTGTGGTGGTATCCTGCTATGACTACAGCATTGTGATGCTGACTGTGGTTGTATCCTGCTATGACTACAGCATTGTGATGCTGACTGTGGTTGTATCCTGCTTTGACTACAGCATTGCATGCTGACTGTGGTGGTATCGTGCTATGACTACAGCATTGTATGCTGACTGTGGTGGTATCCTGCTATGACTACAGCATTGCATGCTGACTGTGGTGGTATTCTGCTATGACTACAGCATTGCATGCTGACTGTGGTGGTATCCTTCTATAACTTCAGCATTGCATACTGACTGCTGTGGTATCCTGCTATGACTACAGCATTGCATGCTGACTGTAGTTGTATCATGCTATGACTACAGCATTGCATGCTGACTGTGGTGGTATCCTGCTATGACTATAGCAGTGCATGCTGACTATGGTGGTATCCTGCTATGACTACAGCATTGTGATACTGACTGTGGTGGTATCCTGCTATGACTACAGCATTGCATGCTGACTGTGGTGGTATCCTGCTATGACTACAGCATTGCGTGCTGACTGTGGTGGTATTCTGCTATGACTACAGTATTGCATGCTGACTGTGGTCGTTTCCTGCTATGACTCAAGCATTGCATGCTAACTGTGGTGGTATCCTGCTATGACTACAGCATTGTATGCTGACTGTGGTGGTATCCTGCTATGACTACAGCATTACATGCTGACTGTGGTGGTATCCTGCTATGACTACAGCATTGCATGCTGACTGTGGTGGTATCCTGCTATGACTACAGCATTGCATACTGACGGTGGTGGTATCCTGCTATGACTACAGCATTGCATGCTGACTGTGGTGGTATCCTGCTATGACTACAGCATTGCATACTGACGGTAGTGGTATCCTGCTATGACTACAGCATCGCATGCTGACTGTGGTGGTATCCTGCTATGACTACAGCATTGCATACTGACGGTAGTGGTATCCTGCTATGACTACAGCATTGCATACTGACTGTGGTGGTATCCTGCTATGACTACAGCATTGTGATGCTGACTGTGGTTGCATCCTGCTATGACTACAGCATTGCATGCTGACTGTGGTGGTATTGTGCTATGACTACAGCATTGTATGCTGACTGTGGTGGTATCCTGCTATGACTACAGCATTGCATGCTGACTGTGGTGGTATCCTGCTATGACTACAGCATTGCATACTGACTGCAGTGGTATCCTTCTATAACTTCAGCATTGCATACTGACTGCTGTGGTATCCTGCTATGACTACAGCATTGCATGCTGACTGTAGTTATATCCTGCTATGACTACAGCATTGCATGCTGACTGTGGTGGTATCCTGCTATGACTATAGCAGTGCATGCTGACTATGGTGGTATCCTGCTATGACTACAGCATTGTGATACTGACTGTGGTGGTATCCTGCTATGACTACAGCATTGCATGCTGACTGTGGTGGTATCCTGCTATGACTACAGCATTGCGTGCTGACTGTGGTGGTATCCTGCTATGACTACAGCATTGCATGCTGACTGTGGTCGTTTCCTGCTATGACTCAAGCATTGCATGCTGACTGTGGTGGTATCCTGCTATGACTACAGCATTGTATGCTGACTGTGGTGGTATCCTGCTATGACTACAGCATTACATGCTGACTGTGGTGGTATCCTGCTATGACTACAGCATTGCATGCTGACTGTGGTGGTATCCTGCTGTGACTACAGCATTGCATACTGACGGTGGTGGTATCCTGCTATGACTACAGCATCGCATGCTGACTGTGGTGGTATCCTGCTATGACTACAGCATTGCATACTGACGGTAGTGGTATCCTGCTATGACTACAGCATTGCATACTGACTGCGGTGGTATCCTGCTATGACTACAGCATTGCATGCTGTCTGCCGTTGTATCCTGCTTTGACTTCAGCATTGCATGCTGACTGTGGTTGTATCCTGCAATGACTATAGCAGTACATGCTGACTATGGTGATATCCTGCTATGACTACAGCATTGCATACTGACTGTGGTGGTATCCTGCTATGATTACAGCATTGCATCCTGACTGTGGTGGTATCCTGCTTTGACTACAGCATTGCATGCTGACTGGTGGTGTCCTGCTATGACTACAGCATTGCATACTGACTGTGGTGGTATCCTGCTATGACTACAGCATTGCATACTGACAGTGGTGGTATCCTGCTATGACTACAGCATTGCATACTGACTGCGGTGGTCTACTGCTATGACTACAGCATTGCATGCTGACTGGTGGTTTCCTGCTATGACTACAGTATTGCATGCTGACGGTGGTGGTATGCTGCTATGATTACAGCAGTGCATACTTACTGTGGTACCTGCTATGATTACAGCAGTGCATACTGACTGGTGGTACCTGCTATGATTACAGCAGTGGAAACTGCTGTTGTGGTACCTGCTATGATTACAGCAGTGCATATTGTCGTGGTACCTGCTATGATTACAGCAGTGCATACTGACTGTGGTGGGACCTGCTATGATGACAGCATTGCATACTGACTGTGGTGGTATCCTGCTATGACTACAGCATTACATGTTGACTGTGGTTGTATCCTGCTTTGACTACAGCATTGCATGCTGACTGTGGTGGTATCCTGCTATGACTACAGCATTGCATGCTGACTGTGGTGGTATCCTGCTATGACTACAGCATTGCATACTGACTGTGGTGGTATCCTGCTATGACTACAGCATTGCATGATGACTGTGGTTGTATCCTGCTATGACTACAGCATTGCATGCTGACTGTGGTTGTATCCTGCTATGACTATAGCAGTGCATGCTCACTGTGGTGGTATCCTGCTGTGACTACAGCATTGCATGCTGACTGTGGTGGTATCCTGCTATGACTACAGCATTGCATGCTGACTGTGGTGGTATCCTGCAATGACTACAGCATTGCATGCTTACTGTGGTGGTATCCTGCTATGACTACAGCATTGCTTGCTGACTGTGGTGGTATCCTGCTATGACTACAGCATTGCATGCTGACTGTGGTGGTATCCTGCTATGACTACAGCATTGCATGCTGACTGTGGTGGTATCCTGCTATGACTTCAGCATTGCATACTGACTGAGGTGGTATCCTGCTATGACTACAGCATTGCATGCTGACTGCCGTTGTATCCTGCTATGACATCAGCATTGCATGCTGACTGTGGTTGTATCCTGCTATGACTATAGCAGTGCATGCTGACTATGGTAATATCCTGCTATGACTACAGCATTCCATCCTGACTGGTGTTATCCTGCTATGACTACAGCATTGCATGCTGACTGGTGGTGTCCTTCTATGACTACAGCATTGCATACTGACTGTGGTGGTATCCTGCTATGACTACAGCATTGCATACTGACAGTGGTGGTATCCTGCTATGACTACAGCATTGCATACTGACTGCGGTGGTCTCCTGCTATGACTACAGCATTGGATGCTGACTGGTGGTTTCCTGCTATGACTACAGTATTGCATGCTGACGGTGGTGGTATCCTGCTATGATTACAGCAGTGCATACTGACTGTGGTACCTGCTATGATTACAGCAGTGCATACTGACTGGTGGTACCTGCTATGATTACAGCAGTGCATATTGTTGTGGTACCTGCTATGATTACACCAGTGCATACTGACTGTGGTGAGACCTGCTATGATGACAGCATTGCATACTGACTGTGGTGGTATCCTGCTATGACTACAGCATTGCATTCTGACTGTGGTGGTATCCTGCTATGACTACAGCATTGCTTGCTGACTGTGGTGGTATCCTGCTATGACTACAACATTGCATGCTGACTGTGGTGGTATTCTGCTATGACTACAGCATTGCATGCTGACTGTGGTTGTATCCTGCTATGACTATAGCAGTGCATGCTGACTATGGTGGTATCCTGCTATGACTACAGCATTGCATACTGACTGTGGTGGTATTCTGCTATGACTACAGCATTGCATACTGACTGTGGTGGTATCCGGCTATGACTACAGCATTGCATGCTGACTGGTGGTATCCTGCTATGACTACAGCATTGTGATGCTGACTGTGGTTGTATCCTGCTATGACTACAGCATTGCATGCTGACTGTGGTGGTATCGTGCTATGACTACAGCATTGCTTGCTGACTGGTGGTATCCTGCTATGACTACAGCATTGCATGCTGACTGTGGTGGTATCCTGCTATGACTACACCATTGCATGCTGACTGTGGTGGTATCCTGCTATGACTACAGCATTGCATACTGACTGTAGTGGTATCCTGCTATGACTACAGCATTGCATGCTGACTGTTGTGGTATCCTGCTATGACTACAGCATTGCATACTGACTGCAGTGGTATCCTGCTATGACTTCAGCATTGCATACTGACTGCGGTGGTATCCTGCTATGACTACACCATTGCATTGCTCGGGGCTGGTGCAGGAAGTGGAATCCCCGTCATGGTTGTTCAAGACCATTGTCATCGCCATCTCGTCGTCATCACCATGTCCTCGTTGTCGTCTCCGTCTTCACCATCCCGGGGTGCGGACATTATTTCCCCCTCTATCAGCCCATGGGGGGCTTCCATTTTATGGGAGTCTGCGATTTTGCATTGATTTCCGCAAGCAGAACACATTTTCTGTGGCGGACGCATATCCACTCCCTTGGATGGATGACTCCTTGGATGCTTTGTTGTGTACACGGTTCTTTTTAACCCTCGATTTGTTGTCCGGATTTTGGCACTTGCCTTTGGATGAAGAATCCAAGCCTAAAACCATGTGACTTTACCGAAAAAACTAAGAATATACCCCAAGGATTGTTCCAAGTTAATTGCCTCCCTATGGGGCTGCAATCGGCTTCTGCCACATTCCAGCAGCTTATGGAAATGGTCTTGGCAGGTCTTCAATGGGACTTGTGCCTCATTTACCTGGACGATGGCATTGTATTCGGGGACACATTTCAGGAGCATATTCTTGGTTCTTTTGGTAAAATCACGTAGATAGAAAAATATAAATAAGAAAATTTTAATACATTTTTTTAAAAAATAATAAAAATAATGATGAATTAAATATTATGAAAGCAAAAAAACACAATGAAAATAAAAAATAAAAATAGTAAAATAAAATTATAAATAAATTAAAAATAATAAATACAAAAAACCTAAGACGTTTCTATCACAATACAAGTGTTCTTCATCAGGCGGAGAGAAAAGAGGCGGCAAGCCTCCAAATGTATAAGGGTTCCAAAGTGAGTGGGCGGGGGACGAGAGCTGCGCAAGCAACACGCTAATGCAGGAGCTTGTGCAGCGCAACCAGCATGGGCGGGGTAGCCAGTCAGCCAGCGGTAATGTAGGAGCAGACAATGGGGGGGAGGAAGGGGGCAGAGATAGGGGGAGAGGATGGTGGAGGGGGGGGTCAGAAATAGGGGGGGAGCAGGGGGTAGAGATGGGGGGGGCATTTCAACTCGCTCCACACATCCACACTACTGACGGTAAAGGTTGACAAGAAAACACAAGTCATGACCCAAAGTGGTTGATGACATCTTTCCAATGATTGCTGGGTTTAAAACCGTCGTCTCGGTTGAAATTGTGACTGTGTCTGTATATATGGATGGCTTCGTGAACGAATCTTTGTTGATAGTCAGTCGGCTTGGAAAGTACCATTGTCTTAGAGAAATCAATTTCATGTGAGCCAGCTGCATTAAAGTAATGATCAGCCACGACAGAAGTATTGGTCCTGTCGTGTTTGAGATCTGCCTTATGTTCAAGAACACGGTCAGAGACATGTTGCTTAGTTTCCCCAATGTAACTGCTGCTACAAATACAGCTTAGTTTGTAGACGTCGGGATATTGCATGTCAGGAATTTTGTCCTTCACAGATGGGATCAGGTCACAAATTTTATGCACTGTGTTAAATCGAACCTGGATCTTGTGTTTGTTCATTATTTTGGAAATATTTTTGGTTACCCCTGCTATGTATGGCAAGGTGATGGTTTTGATTGGATCCTCAGATGGCTCCTTCACGGTTGGGGTGATGGCTTTGTGGATAGTGTAGTCAGAATATCCATTCGCCTTGAGAGCTTGGTGTACGTGCTTGAGTTCACTGGTCAGGTGTTCATGGTCGGGGATACATTGAGCTCTATGGTGTAGCGTTTTGATGAGGGCATTTTTCTGGGATGGATGGTGGTGGGAATCAGGTTTACTTTCGTGTAGACAGAGTGGCTCATTGAGCCATCTGGTCTCATGCCATCTTTTTCTATCTCCATAGTGAATTTGTTTGCTGGGTGTATGGAATTGATGTGGTTGAGGAATTATTTCAGAGCTGGTCGGCCATGTGGCCAGATGACAAACGTGTCATCCACGTACGTCTTCCACAAAGACGGGCGTAGAGTGGATGCCTGGATGGCGTCCGTCTAAAATTTTTCCATTCAAATGTTGGCCACAACCGGAGATGAGGGAGAACCCATTGGGGTGCCTTCAGTTTGTTTGTAGAATGGTCCATTCCAAGTGAAGACTGTATTGGTGAGGCAGTGTCTCACCAGGGCTGTTACATCAGCATTCAGTCCTTGTTGGACCAAATCTTCAATTATTGCAATGGTATCGGGCACAGGAACTTTGGTGAACAAAGAAACTACATTGAAACTAACGAGCAAATCACCTGGGGACAGTGAAACCAGGTGAGCTGAGTTAAGAATAGAAGAGGTGGTCTTGCCAGTGAATGGCTGCAAGGTCTCCGACAGATATCGGGCCAGTTTGTAGGTGCGTGAGTCAATGGTGGAGACGATGAGACGAAGGGGTATACCTTCTTCATGGATTTTTAGTAAGCCATATTTTAATTTGTAATTTACATTTAATTTTACAATTTTAACTTTTTATTTTTATTGTTTTTTTCTTTTCTTTTATTATTATTATTATTATTTTTTTATTTCTTTTTATTTCTATATACGTGATTTTACCGAAAGAACCAAGAATATGAATTCCTGCAGTCACGAACGTTTTAAGTCAAAGTTTCAGGAGCATTTATAAGCATCTGCGGTTCGTGTTTGTCTCAGAGTCCGTAAAACTTTGCTAATGCTGAAGCGTGACTTCTATTGGCCCGGTATGATGGATCATGTATACTACATGGTGAAATGTTGTACTGACTGCACACGCCACAAGCCACTATCACAAATATCACGGTGTCTCAAATTAACGAGCTAGTCAAAGTAGATGTTCTCGGGCCATTCCCACTACTCAGAGGGGAAAACATTTCTCCTGGTCGGGGTGGAATATCTTTCCCGGTGGCCGATGGCATGGCCTCTGCCAGACCAGTCGGCCACATCCATTGTGGACAAATTTCTGCACGTCTACGTAATGGATAAAGGAGCTCCTGAACAACTTATTACAGATCAGGGGTGGAATTTTTCTTCTAAATTGTTATGGGAGGTGTGTGACTCGCTGGGTACAAGAAAAATTAGAACTTCGCTCTACCATCCTCAGACGGATGGGATGGTGGAACGCTTGCACAGGACTCTTATGTCCATGTTGTGCCAAAGAGTTAATGAGGTGCAGTTGGACTGGAATTTGCACATCCCCGGTGTCCTGGCTGCATATAGATTGGCCCATCATGCTTTAACAGGATTCTCCCCGTTTAATATCATGTACAGGAGGGAGAGTGATCCCCCCATGGAAGCACAGTTGGGCATGGACTTGGGTAAAAAGAGGGCCGTCATGCCCATGCCCATGCAGGTCATGCTTAGGCGTTTGAAGGAGGCGCGGGAGGCGTCTCAGGAAAATTCGGCCAAACGGCAGCATGCAAATGAGAAGTTCGTGGGGCAACGGGAGTCCGGGGCCCCATGGACAACTGGGGACAAGGCGTCGTTGCATTGTCCCCAGGTGTCCCTGGGTATGTCCCCTAAATTATACTGGCCGTTGCAGGGCCCTGTTGAGGTGATCAAGGTCAAGAGGCCGCAGTTTGTGTATATACAGGTCGGTCGCCATCGCTATTTTGTGCACCCGTCACGGTTAAAACCCTATGTTCCACCCTATTAGATAGTTCATCTCCATCTCCAGAGCGGCGGGCGTCGGATGTGTCCGACGAGTCGGGGCGACTGAGCCCAGAAGCTGAAGTCCAGGGATCCCCCGGCAGCGCTTCCGTGTGAAGGACCGTGCATGGAAGCCCAGTTGCCATCTTCTTCTCCCAGGGAGGAGCCGCACCCTTTAGGCCATTTGTGATGTTCCGGTGGTTCCCAGCGCGCAAGTTCCTGCTCGTGGTGGGGGACTGGCGTCGAGGACTCGCTCCAAGAGTGCTTCGTTTGCGCTGAACAGCTCCCTTCCCATCATGACAATTGTGTTCCGACGTCATCCGGCTGGTGGCCACCACCGCAAGCCAGACTGCAGCTTCCGGTTGATCTGGGATCCACCCTAATGCTCGTGACTGCGGCGTGCCTGCGGACGTCATGAATTGTTGCACTTCCCTCACGGTTCTGGTTAAATAATTACGGGGTCTTGTTGCTGATGTCCGCTAACCCCTGTTAAAGTAATTATGTTAGCCGAGACAGCTGTTTTTTTTTTTTTCATGGGGGAGGGGTGATGTAGGGGTATAGCTCTGGCTGCTGGTGGCCACCCGCGTGCGCGGGTGAAACAACCAATGGTTCCCGCGTGGGCGCGGCGGTGGAAGGCGACCCATCCGCCTGCAGCCCCTGCGCTGCGGATCCTCCGGCGGGTGCAGCCAGCCCAATTTGGATGATCAGCTGTGCAGCAGAGGAGAACAGTTGTCCGAGGCACCCGGTGAGTTCGCGTGATCCCTCGTCGGCCGCTGCCTCAGGACACATGGCCGGGTTCCCGGATTCCGGGGCTGTTAAGGGGATAACGTTTCTGTTATCATCGTCCTCTGAGGACACTACACGTGGGTTCTTCCACGTCGCTGCTTTCAATATCAATATTTTTTTTCTTTCCGTTTCTAGCACCAAATGTAGTGACTCAACTCGGAGACAGTAAGACTTTGAGGCACTTATTTTATTTCAAAAGGACCTTCAGGATGACACACACCTGACGTGGGTGAACACTATTATTATTAAGTCTGTCTATTGTCAGCAACCACTACTCAGTTAGAACTGTTGGTAGGCTGTCTGACTAGCCGCGTCCCATGATGGTGAAGATGGAGACGACGACGAGGAGATGGTGATGACGACGAGATGGTGACGACGATGTACTTGAGAAGCACGATGGGGATCCCACTTCCAGCAACAGCCCCGAGGTCCAGCTGAGAGAATGACGATGTGCTCTATCTTTTTGAATTGAGAAAGCTCAAAGTGCTCATCCTTACCGATGTTGCTAGTAGGTGACTTAGCGTTTTTAAGGATTGCAGCGATTTCCGATCTTGCCACGTCTGCAGTAATATGTCCCAAACCCTTAAGGTCTCCTTAGACCTGGGCAATTATATCATCAACTGGGATGTGTTTAGGGGTGACTGCAAAATTCAACCCTTTGGCTAGAACCGATTTTAGGCTGTCGGAAATTGGACTGTTACTCTGAATGATAACAATCGTGTCAACCTCTAACTTTGTTGTAGCTGATGTTTTCACGGAAAAATTTGTGACAGATGCCATACAGGCATGCACTGTATGTCCGTCCTTGTGGAAGAGGTACGCAGATGACACGTTCGTCATCTGGCCATGTGACCGACCAGCTCTGAACCAGTTCCTCAACCAATTCCATACACCCAGCCATCAAATTCACCATGGAGGTGGAAAAGGATGGCAAGTTACCATTCTTGGATGTTTTAATCGAAAAGAGACCAGATGGCTCAATGGGACACTGTCTACAGGAAAGCCACCCATATGAATGCCTACCTAAAACCTGACTCCCACCACCATCCATCCCAGAAGAATTCCCTCATCAAAACTCTACACCATAGAGCTCGATGTATTTCCGACCATCATCTCCTAGCCAGTGAACTGGAACACGTACACCAAGCTCTCAAGATGAATGGATATTCAGACTACACAATGCTTAAAGCTATCACCCCAACCGCTGAGAAAGAACCATCTGAGGACCCAATCAATACCGTCACCTTGCCATACATAGCAGGGGTCACCAAAAATATTTCCAAAATCATTCATAATCTGCGAAGGATGTGATCTCTGACATGCAATACCCCGGCGTCTACAAACTAAGCTGTGTCTGTGGCAGTAGTTACATTGGGAAAACTAAGCGACATGTCTCGGACCGTGTTCGGGAACATAAGGCAGATCTGAAACATGGTAGGACCAATACCTCGGCTGTGGCTGATCACTGTTTAAATGCGATGAGCTCACACGAAATTGATTTATCCAAAACGAAAGTACTTTGCAAACCCACCGGCTATCACCAAAGATTCGTTCATGAAGCCATCCAGATATATAGACACAGACACAATTTCATCCGAGAATATGGGTACAAACTGAGCAATCATTTGAAGGACGTTATTAACCAGTTCAAGTCATAACTGGCTGTGATGTTTCCATCCTAGCTTCCGATGTTAGTTGTTATTTTCGACTTTCTGATTTTACATTAATAGGTTAAATGTCTCACACTAACACAGCCACCATCACTCACGTCCTCGACATCGCGGCGGCTTTGCAATCTTACATTAACATGCTAATCTCTCACATTACAATAGCCACCTCTGTGCCCTCGGCGTGGAAGTCGCCCTCCCATCTTACATTAACATGCAAATTTCTCATTTAACATCACTAGCCCCGCCCACTTTGTTTGTGACCCTTGGGCTACACCCATTTCAAACCTATAAAAAGTCTGCCTCAGCAGCTTTCCCCCTCCTTTTTCCTCCTGATGACGATTGCTTATGTTGCGATCGAAACGTCATAGTTTTTTGTTTTATAATTTTGTTCTGCGTGACTTTACCAAAAGATACTCTTTGGTTCTTTCGAAAAGGAACGTAGGTATAAAAATAAAAAAATAAAAATTATATATCACGACGTTTCGATTGCAACACAATCGGTCATTCTCAGACAGAAAAAAATAATCCAGCAATGGAACTGAAGAACCAGCGGGCCATACCTACGTAACTTTTACCGAAATAACCAAAAAGTATGGATTCCTGCAGTCACGAAAGCTTTAAGCCATGGTTTATGCTCCTTAATAAATGAAGACACCAAAACGTCTTGACCGCTTACGACGTATGGTGCCTCGTCAGCAGCATCGGGCTCCCTTGAATCAGTGTTGGTGAACTGCCGATATTACACAGACTCTCGTCTTGAAATGGGGGATGAGTTGAGAAAATCTAGAAATCCCCGTGGAGGACAAATAGAGTGGACTTTGAACGTTGGAATGTAAGCTCGTGGATTATTGCATTGCGCGGGTGCATGGGGATATTGCGGGGACAGTGGCTTCCACACAGAACTTCGATGTGGGGTCTATCTCCGTTAGATTATTGGGCAAGTTGTAACACAGGGGCGCGTTGAATATGGAAGACTACATACTCTAATCTCCGCTAACAGATTATATCCTCATGTTTGCGTCAGGATAAACAATTCATACATTACAGCCTACGGTGCTACACATTTCAGGTTGCGGTAGTGCTATGGTTAACGTGCTGTGATACAAACCCGGCAATCCAGGTTCGATTCCCGTTCACGGTCAACACCTGCGATGGTTATCTGAACCGGTCCCGGGCCTCCCCTTGGTCGACTTAGCCTTAAATGAGTACCTAGTGCAGTTTGTAGTAAGCTTCGCCACTGAGGAGACAAAGGCGGCTGGGAATGGTGCTGTTAAGGCTTCAGCGGGGATCTTTGTCTTTGTTTGCTACACAGCATAGGTCGGCCTCTGTAGAGGAGGCAGAGGAGCAGGCTCGTGAAGGACGCTACTGGGCAGTGCCAGGGTAGGTGCACTGTGAGTCTATTGGGCAGTTGGAGGCCGTCACCCTCTAACAACAGCAGAGGTTGGAGGAGCAACGCTCAGAACTAGCATCATCAGGCGGCAGCAAGCATTGTGTATAAATTCACCTGTTTTGGTCTTAAGGAAAATCGTGCAAAATAGAGAAAAGGTAAGAAAGTCACAAAACATAAATACATAACCAAACAAATTATGAAGTCCAAATTTGCAACACTGAATGCATTCTTGGGGCAAGGCAGCAAAACAAAAAACAATAGTCCCAGATTTCGATTTAAAGCTTTCATGACTGCAATGATTCATCTTCTTTGGTTCTTTCGGTAAAGTCACGTAGAATGAGAATAAAATAATAAATTGATAAAATAAAATGACACAATAATATTCTCATCAGAAGGCCGATGTGTTGTGGCCGAAACGTCGTGAGAATATTATTGTGTTATTTTATTTTTCGATTTAAAGCTTTCGTGACTGCAATGATTCATCTTCTTTGGTTCTTTCGGTAAAGTCACGTAGAATGAGAATAAAATAATAAATTGATAAAATAAAATAACACAATAATATTCTCACGACGTTTCGGCCACAACACAAGCGGCCTTCATCAGGTGAAGGGAGCGAGACTGTCTGGTAGGACAGCGCTGGAGTGAGAGAGCCACGTTCAGATCACGGCTTTTAAGCTGTGTGAGAGGAACAAAGAGCCCTCAAATTTCCGTACCACGGATAGCTACGGGCCCCGTTCAGACGGACGAGTTCGTCCATGGTCGGAACAGAGGAGGGGGAGAGACAGCTGCGAAGCCCTAGTATACTCCATGTTGTAAACCATACCATTAACCGTGGTGTGAGAGGTATTAAGAGGCAATGCTGGCGAAAGAGCTGCGGTCTGAAGGTCATCGTAAAATTACAATTAATTAAGAACAGAAATGATTTAACACATCTTTCCAGTGGTTACTAAGCCTGAATCCATCTTCTCGGTTGAAATTGTCTCTGTGCTTGTATATGTGAATGGCCTCATGAACGAATCTCTCATGGTAGCCAGTTGGTTTGCAAAGAACCTCCGTCTTGGAGAAGTCAATGTCATGTGAGCCCACTGAATTGTAACAGTGATCTGCCACGGCAGAGGAGTTCGTCTTACCGTGTTTCAAGTCTGCTTTATGTTCGCGGATGCGGTCCGAGATATGTCTTTTGGTTTCTCCAATGTAGCTACTACCACAGAGGCACTTTAGTTTGTAAACGCCCGGGTACTGTATGTCTGGAAGAGCATCTTTTACAGATGGAACTAAATCACGGATTTTGTGTACTGTGTTGAATCGGACCTGGATCTTGTGTTTATTCAGGATTTTGGAGATCTTTTTAGTGACCCCTGCAATGTAGGGTAAGGTGATGGTTTTGAGTGGCTCCACAAGAGGATCCTTCTTCATGACTGGAGTGATGGCTTTGCGGATTGTGTAGTCGGAGTAGCCATTAGCCCTGAGAGCCTGGTGTACGTGCTTGAGTTCACTGGTAATGTGTTCCTGGTCGGAAATGCATTGGGCTCTATGGTATAGAGTCTTGATGAGGCAGTTCTTCTGGGATGGATGGTGGTGGGAATCCGGTTTCAAGTAAGCATCTGTATGGGTAGCTTTCCTGTAGACAGAGTGGCTCATTGAACCATCATGTCTCCTTTTAATTAAGACATCCAGAAAGGGTAGTTTGCCATCTTTTTTATCAATTTATTATTTTATTCTCATTCTACGTGACTTTACCGAAAGAACCAAAGAAGAATAGTCCCAGACTTCACCAAAACAACAACACACTGCACATGAACATTGAACTATCGATGCATGAGGGGCAAGGATCAAGGATACAAATCACATCTGCAATTTCTTTTGTGTCCAGCAACTCCGATTATAACGTTTGGTTCCGTACTATGCAAAATTAGTTAAATGTACAACAGTTATAGTCTGCAACGTCAAAGGCTTGGTCACCTATTCATATTTTTGTTTGAGGAAGAGTTAAATGGAAATTTGATGCACGTCTTATGTTTCTTGGGTTAATGAATTAGCTAAGTGCAACACAGATTTGCCAATACGGGTTTTATGAAAGACCAGGGCCCACTTTAGATGTCTTCTTGCATCAAGGCGATGTGAGACTGGATTGTAAGATGTTTAAGTCGAGGGAACACCTAGCCTGGCATGCAATCGGTGTGTTTGGTAGCTGCACGACTATCTGATGAGCTCTCGGGTTGGAAAACGCGTGGCGCATCGTGCCAATGCGCGACGTTTCGCCTGCCCAGTTCCTCAGGAAGCTCGCTCGCTCCAGGCACGTGGGGCGCAACATTCATGCGGTACAACAAATAAAAGATCCCCCGCGTAGGCTTAACAGACCGTTGGGGCAAGTGCTGTTACGGAGCACCGCCTATGAAGGCCAGCACGGCACGTGGGGTTGGGTGGCCAGCACCACCCCCGGCCGCCTTTGTCTCTCCCGAGTAGCGATGTTTACACATCGCACCAGGTACTCATTTGAGGCTGAGTCGAAATTTGAATCAGACGCTATCCAGACTTCCACCCTCAGACCTTCCCTGTGAAAGAGATATGTGGATGACACTTTCGTCATTTGGCCACATGGCCTCCCAGCTCTGAACCTTTTCCTACACCACATCAGTTCCAGACATCCCGCCATCAAATTCACCATGGAACTGGAGAAAGATGGCAAGCTACCATTCTTAGATGTTCTGTTTGAGATGAGATCTGATGGCTCATTGGGGCATTCTGTCTACAGGAAACCCACCCACACAGATTCCTACTTGAAACCTGATTCCCACCACCACCCAGCCCAAAATAATTATCTCATCAAAACCTTATACCATAGGGCTCATTGCATTTCGGACCAACACCACCTGACCAGTGAATTAAAACATATACACCTGGCCCTCAAAAGGAATGGTTACTCTGACCGTACCATCCGCCAAGCTGTCTCTCCCTCCATACAGAAACAACCACTTGATACTCCGGTGAAAACCATCACACTTCCATATATAGCAGGTGTTACTAAAAATATTTCCAAAATTCTAAACAAACACAAGATCCAGGTCCGGTTCAATACAGTACACAAAATTCGTGATCTGATCCCATCTGTGAAGGATGTCATTCCTGATTTACAGTACCCCGGGGTTTACAAATTGAGTTGTACCTGCGGTGATTGCTACATCGGTGAGACAAAGCGACATGTCTCTGACCGAATTCGCGAGCACAAATCATATTTGAAACACGGCAAAAGAATTATTCTGCCGTGGCTGATTACTGTTACAACGCTGTGGGGGATCACGATATAATTTTCTCCGATACCAAGGTTCTTTGCAAACCCACGGGCTTTTATCAGAGATTTGTTCATGAAGCAATTCAGATCTACAAACACAGACACAATTTCAACCGAGAGGATGGTTTCAAATTAAGCAACCATTGGAAAGATGTTCTAAATCGAACTAAACATTAAACTAATTTCAATGGTACAGTATAGTTTTCAAGTAGTGGTACCCCAAACTTTCGCAGCTCTTATAAAATCCCCCTTTTCACACCATCAATAGGTAAACTCCCCCCCCCCCCCCCTGCGCCAAACTGCGAGTCCACCGGCACGTACACCACCTCTTTCCTAAAATCCGCCAATCAAATGCTTGCTTTTTATGCTAATTTCTTTGTCAGAACACCTTGTTTGCTCGCACACAGGTCCGATGTCTGAGCGTGGTTGTGTTTCGCTAAATTCTCCTGTTTGATGAGTACTAGGTGCCTCGGTGAACGTATATGCTCTAAATTTAACATAGCTATTTCTGCGAGCAGTTACAAGCTAATCACTCAGCTATTTCAATGCTAAATTCGATGCTAATTCCTTTGTCAAAGGGTACCTCTGCGGATGTGTATACTTTAACTTAGCTATTTCAATGAGCCATTTCAATGCTAAATTATATGGTAATTCCTTTGTCAAGGCACTTGTCCTTTTTCTTCTCACACAGCTTAAAGGTCGTGATCTAAGCGTGGCTTCTTCCACTCCAGCCTAATTCCTTTGTCAAGGGGTACCTCTGCGGATGTGTATACTTTAACTTAGCTATTTCAATGAGCCATTTCAATGCTAAATTATATGCTAATTCCTTTGTCAAGGCGCGTGGTCTTTTTCTTCTTACAATGTAAAGTTAAATTTTAATGTGCAACGTCTGGCACTTTTCTTGCTGTTGTTTAAACCGAGCTTGGAAATTTATATACTTTTGAAATATGAACTTGTATACTTTATCTATGTTATATATTCATTCTTGGTGCTTTGCTTACCTTTCCTCTACTTTGCACTCCTATTCGTGTTTTTGCATTGTTGTAACTTTTTGACTGGCCCCTTTGGGACACCTTTGAAAAAGAGCTTGAGAGCTCATCGGATTTCTCCAGGATAAATAAAGATTCTGATTCTGAACTAATTTCACCACAAAATGTATTTATATGAAAAAAATACCGTCGAGGCCGTGAAATCGTCGTGCCTCCTCGTAATGCGAGAAACTGAGATTTACCTGAGGGGGGCCACGGTGACAAGATGTTAACTCCCTCGATTGGTATACAGAAGACCGTGGGTTTGATCCCGACTGTGACGCCTGCTGCATATTTGGAGTTTGCATGTCTTTCTCCCTGTGGTCGAGTGGATTTTTCTCCGGGTCCTCCAATTTTTCCCTCCACATTTAGAATCAATATGCCTTTAGAGTATTTGGCTGCTATAAATTCGCACGTGATAAGTTACTTCATTGTGCTATAATTTGTGGTCAGCTCATTTATAAAAAGAGCTGTACAGCTTAATGGGACTTACCAGGTAAAATAAAAAAATAGTGAGTCAGTTAGATTAGTCCCGACAATGCTCCTATCGGGTGCACAGGGCACAGCGAGGCAACCAGAACAGGTGATGAGTCATCACGCGAATCTGATTCTCGTCTACTCTTGCATATGGCAGCAATCGGCTCGGGAGCTCAGGAACTGGATGCCAATGTCAAGGTCTGCTAGCCACGAGAGGACTGCAGGAGAGAATTTGTGTAGTGTTATTCCTCCTCCATTGAAGGAGTGCAGACAACAGTGGTTTAATAACAGTCAGCACAAAGCATTACACTACTAATAATACTCATCTACAATTAGCTCGTAATCCACAGGAATTAGCAGTTAATCCACTTTAAATTTCCTCGTAATCAATATTTACTTATATCCAGGAAAGCCACATTGAGTGGAAAGACTCATTTTAAGGAGGGGCTTGCTGATGCTACATTGAGTTTTTATTTTAAGTTGTTCATAGCCAATAAATGATCAGCTGTGTTTATCATTATACGCAAGTGGGAGCAAACCCAATAACCTGGTGAAAACCCACGTGTTGCACGAGGCAACGTTCAATCCCGGTTCAGATTGAAACAGATGGCGATTAGTCCACTTGATGTATCGCCCTCTCCTGACGAGCCAGGATAAGGCACTTCCTCGAAGCCCACGGGAAGGGAGTTTCACGACATCATCTGTGGGTAATCCACCAACCCTCCCTGCTGCCTCTATAGTGCTGGATTACCGGGGACGTGCGAAGCCGCCACCACCCGGTTCTCTCTCATATGTACGATGTTACATATGGACACAGTCATCGTGGTAATGTTTATTGCAGGGCAGACCGGTATCCATCAACATCACGAACCCACTGCGTGAGGCTATTTCAGCAAGAAGACCGTCCCTCTGCAGAGCAAGGGTCGTGCTCATCAAGATGCTCCTCGTGACTCATCGCCTGCTGAGGAGTTCCCACTCTGTGACTGTGCGCCCGATAGCAGCATCGCCGCCGGGACTCCTTTGGGGTGATGTATCTAGCAATGTAAAAGGAAATGGTGTTTCCCTGCCTCAAGGCCATCTCTGTGAAACATAATAAACACAGAGTGGGAATTGTGACTCGGCTCACGTGAAACATTCACAGATGACATCTTTATTCAGAGCAGGTGAAATACAACGATCATAGGCGATGCTGACAAGGGCAGCCCTTTAAAAAGATAGATTTTAACAGCAAGACTTAAAAATATTGGGAAATATACAACATAATTAGGTGTTTGTTGATCTTCTTTGGCACCGTACGTAGCCAACCGTGCTAATCGGAGGTGCGGGGGAAGGACAACAAACTACCGAAAGAACCAAGAATATATTATATGCATTGTCTTTGAAACTGGTTGGTCCACACCAGAGACAGCTTTCTTTGGAGCCTAGTCTCAAACAGTGTTAATGCAGACAAGATTCCTTGCTAAAGGTTTCACTTTGGTGTTTTAACATCTTAACACCTATATTCTTTTTGATTTAAAGCTTTCGTGACTGCAGGGATTCATATTCTTGGTTCTTTCGGTAAAGTCACATAGAAGGGAAACAATCAAATTATAAAAATATAAAACAATAAAATTCTCAAGACGTTTCGACTGTAACACAAGCAATTATCATCATGATGATTGTTTTATATTTTTATTCTTTTATTGTTTCCCTTCTACGTGACTTTACCGAAAGAACCAAGAATATTAATCCCTGCAGTCACGAAAGCTTTAAATCAAAATCTTAACACTTGTTTTGTTGCCAGATAAAGGGGAAAACCTATTCTCATATTTTGGTACTGGCAAAGGAAAAAAAGCCGTTCTAAAGAAATTCGATTTTAATCTAATTTATGATTTAAAAGTGCATAGCTTCAGTGGCTTCATAATATCGGAAGGAAAAACGTTTCAGACGGTGGCAGAAGCGCATGGGGATGGATATTTAAACATGCGTTTAGATTATTAAGATAATTTGGCTGCTATACATTTGGCTGCTTTTCATTTCCACATGATAAGCCAACTTCGTGAAGCTATCATTTGTGGCCAGGTTGCTTCTGAAAAAAGAAGCTAATACTTCAATGGGCTTTACCTGGTAAATTAAATATTGTTTATTTTCCTTTCACGATAGGAGTGCAATTTTTTGTAGTGATTTGTTTACCTTTCCTATACTTTGCACTCCTATCGTGTTTTGTATTGTTTGTTGATGTAACGCTTTGACCTACCCCTAATGGACATCTGTGAAAAAGAGCTTCATAGCTCATCGGATTCCTCCTGCAATATACATAAATATTCGGATTTTGATGTGATAGGCACTCGTGCAGAAATTGGTGAACGGCAGTGAATTGATGAGAAGTTAAAGGCAGATTGTGAGAGCATAACGCGAGAGACACACAATATGGCGGGAGACAGAGAGAGAGACACACGCAAGACAACGTTCTCCCATACAAGCTTCAACAGACTGTTGAAGGTTGTATGGGTGAAGGCTGGCACGAGCAACACCACATCCGGCCGCCTTTGTCTCACCAGTGCTGATGTTTTACACACCGCACCCGATACTCGTTTTAGTCCGAGTCGACATAGGGGAGGCCCAGTACGGGTTCAGATATTCGTCACCCGATATTGGAGGTGAGCGGAAATCGATCTCGTGTTCACTGTTCCGCGGCTCCAAATGCATACAGACATGCGCACGCACATACCCCCAGTAGAATGTGAACTCAATTCGTCTCACGTGAACGTGAATGGATAAGGGGATGTTGACTTATAAACAACCTGGCTCGGTGAGAAGCCTTATCGAGGTGATTAGAGGAACGTGATTTGATTATCCCTGCAATTGCAAAGCTCACAAAGTGTATCGATTGGGATGAAGTCCGCGCACCTGCCTTGACATTCATCCCGCGATAGCGTTCAGCCACAGCAAGGGGCAATCCTTAATTGCCTCATCGTTGTTTAATTCCGCAATCGCGGTCGGGGGTATGTGGGGAGCGTGTTGGACTTTGACCATTCCTAACCACGTTGGTGAAGGACAACGGTGAGTATAGGTGAGAGGGCGAGTTGCACAGTCACCCAGGGCCCCCGTGGTCCATGTCCCTTCTCAAAGGTTTCTCGAAGGTTCTGCCACCACCTCCTCCTGATCCAAAAACAGTGTTCTTCACTCATTTTCAGAGGGAGGCTACTTCAGCCGATGTTGACATCAGTCTGAGAGCCGCCACACCGCCTCACCTGCAAAGGGTGTTTTCATATCCATGTGCTGTCAGGGGTCACACTGAAGGCCACCTGGGGCCGCCATTGGCCCGTGGGCCTTGAAATGAAGAACACTGCTCTTACCGATCCCAATCGTCCTACTGTGACCGCCTTAGCGGGGTGGCTGCCCATAGTAATTGGCACGTTTTGTTTAGGTGACAAACCTTGCTGATTAGCTGTGTCGGGTGGTGGTGGGTTAACGACACATTTATATTTACGCGAAATAATAAAAAAAAAAACTTTACTATGCGGTACACAGTTGCTTCGCAGCTAAAAATGCCCCACGGTTCAGTGCGACTCGTATGGATAAATAAGAAAGCAACAAAAACAAATTAATCGGTTCCATATTTCCCCATCATCCCGTTCTCCCCGCGGGTCCCTCAGCCCTGCGGAGCGCTGACGGCCTGGCAAGTGGGATGACGAATCGCCTATGAATCACCGCACACGCGGCAGGCTGTGGATTCGTCTCGCAGGTCACGAAGCTCAGCCACGCAAGCAAACGACAGCTGTCCGTGTTCGGACTCGTCTCTTAGTCCTCCTGCGCTCGGAGCACGAACAGTAATCTGCACGAGGTTCGTGGGTTAGATCCCGACTCCATCGAGCGGAGCGCCGGGCGGATGTAATGCGTTAAGTTGACAGTAGGGGGCACAGGTGGTACATCTGCCAGTCATCTAATTCAGTCAGCCCATGGCCCCTGGGTCTGTCCCGTGACCTTCAGTATATTTTGAGTTTATGTCTCACTCTCTCGCCCCGTGGTCGCGTGCATTTTTTTTCGGGTCCTCTGGTTTTTCCCTCCTCATTCAGAATCAACAATGTGCGTGTAGTGTCTGCCTGCAATACAATGTCCACACAATAAGCCACTTTGTGGAGCTATCATTTGTGGCCAAGTCTATTCTGAAAATAGCTAATAAGTCAGTGGGCCTTACCTGGTAAATTAAATAGCTTTTTTTAGTTTTTCATTTATTGATACATTTATCTTGAGTGATTTGCTTACTCCAATCGTTTAAGTTTCTGACCCATCCCTACTGGACATCTCTGAAAAATATCTTCATAGCTTATCATATTTCTCCAGGATAACTAAAGATTCTGATTCTGATAATAAAACGCAAAGACTGAGGTTATATATATACATACACGCACATCTAGGAAATAAGCATCTTGGCAAAATAATTACGTTGATAGGAGCACATTTAAAAGTTAGAGCGATTTTAAATGAGCCGTGGTCAGTCTTCTCTATTCGTTATTTCCATCTTTTCGGTGTCGCTATCTATGCCAATTAATAATGATTATAATTATTACTATTATTAGACGTCTGCCGGACTTCCGTTTAAGCCGTTTAATTTCATTTGTTCGACAAATAATCCCGCATAGCCAGTTATGTTATCCAGATAGTTTCTGTAGCAACGGCCTACATCAGCCACTAACAGTGGAGTAATTGTGGTTGGAGTGGAGAGGCGCCCAGCCAGCAGCCAGCCAGGAATCTCGAGGTATGGATCATCATTAATCGTGCTTTTGGAATGATTCACCTTCATCCAAGGTGTCATCACTTCGCCACTGCAGATGTTAGCCGTGTCTTGCTATCTAACTCGGCTCGGCGGGTTG
This sequence comes from Petromyzon marinus, assembly GCF_048934315.1. Taxonomy (NCBI): domain Eukaryota; kingdom Metazoa; phylum Chordata; class Hyperoartia; order Petromyzontiformes; family Petromyzontidae; genus Petromyzon; species Petromyzon marinus. The sequence continues at coordinate 115,349 of NW_027423243.1, forward strand.
TTATTTTAATGTGCCAGGCGCGGCACCACCACTCCAACATCCTTCTCCATTCTACCGCGGTCTACCGATTCTGAGACGCACATTTAGCTTGTGCATTTTAAAGCAAAAGTTATAATCCAGGAGACGTCCACATGTAAGAGCACGACCCGCAGCTTCGTGTAGAGTGAGCGAGGAGGCTCGTTAAGGATGCTACTGTGCAGTGCCAGGATACGTGCACCTAGAAAACGCTATTGGGAAGTTTGAGGTAATCGTCCTCCAACAACAGCGGAGGGCAGAGGAGCGACGCTCACAACAATGAGCGGATAACCGGGTCGAAAAAAATACAGGAAGTTGGCACAATAGGAGGCACAGGTGGTGCATCTGCCAGTCATCTCAGTCAACCCATGGCACCTGGGTCTGTCCTGTGACCTACTGTTAGAGGGTCTTCGACAATTCACGTGGCCTCAAAGTGCACATCGCCCGGCACAAGTGTCATGGTAACGTCACCACCACTTAGTCGCGAATGGCGACTTTTTGTTATTGTGAAGAGCAGCGCTCGGCGCTACGAACTTGGTGACCCGAGTTCGATTCCTGCTCACGGCCTCCCCTAACTTCGACTCAGCCTCACATTATTACCCGGTACGGTGTAATGTGTTAACATGGCCACTGTAGAGATAAAGGCGTCCGGGCGTGGTTCTGGCCACCCAACCCTCGTGTGCTGTGTCAGCCTTCATTGGTGCTCGCTTACAGCACTTTCCCCAACAGTCTGTTCAGGCTATACGGGCGATGTTTGTCTTGTGTGAGGCCAAATATGTATGTTTTTGGATTCGTCTTATAATTTGGAGAAGCATGCAATACGTTGAAAGGCGTTCGTCAAGGCTGGACCTATAACGACCTGGACCTCAGTGCAATAAAGGTCACAGAGACCGTGGCGCAGTGCACAAACCACTGCAAAGACAAAGACTCATGTATAGCCTCTATGAGGCTGTTGGGACAAGTGCTGTTAGCAAGAAGTACCGATAAAACCCGGTACCACCACACCCGGCCACCTTTGTCTCTCCAGTGCTGCTGCTTTATACACACATACACCGTACCATCCTACTCATTGGAAGCTGAACTCTGTTCCACCGTGCATTAACAACAGCCGCCATCCGCCATTAAGTGGTGGTGACGGCACCACGGCGCTTGTCACAGGCTAAGTGCACTTTGAGTCGACTTGCAGTGTGGGAGGCTTGCTACTGGTAGGAGTCCCAGGACAGGCCCAGGTGCTATGGGTTGACTGCTGTGCCAGCTGGGTGCAGGAGGAGTTCACGGGACAGACCCAGGAGCGGTGGGTTGACTGAGATCACTGGCAGAGGCAACGCCTGTGCTCCCCACTGTGTGCGTATGAATTCAAATATTGTACCGTACTTTGCTTCCTCTCCACGTTTATACAATGTTCACCTACCTCCACCAACCCGGTTTGGTCAGCGTGGTGAAGTATGGTCAATTAACCTCCTCTACAACACACTCGTTAACAACAATGCATTGAAAGGACATGTATATAATTGTCGACGTTTCGAGCAATGCTCCTACTTCATAGCAGGTAAACAGATATAGTGGGTACCGAGGGTTTGAGACCAGTGCTGGCTGACACCATGGGGGCCTCCTGACAATCACACAGCACAGTACAGCATTAGAACACGTAATTTGTCAATTGCATGAACGTGAAATATCGTAAAATCGAACTTTGTAAATAGAGAGATACTTGAACATGAAGCAGGCCACCTCCATAACCTTCTTCCATTCCTCTCTGAAGGCCTCACCTCTTTTTAATAGCCCATCCCCTTCCTCTTCCCTTTTTACCGTTCCATTTTGTTCCGTTCCTTCCCTATATCTCTTGCATGAAGCCACATGTCCTCTGTTCGGGACACTCATTCCTCGGCCCTTGCACTGCCCTTGCCATATAAATCACTTTGTTTTTGTTACAGCTTTTAAATGTTGGAAAGCGTGCCTTGACCAAAGGTGCTCTATAAATATAGAAAAGGATAGGATCCCAGCTATGACCACATCCAGCACCTACATCACACAAATGTACTATCCCCATGTTAACAATAATTAGTAACTATATATGACCACAAACCTATTGAGCAGAAGTTATTTCTGGGCAGTATTCGGGTTACGAACCTAGTTCGTTCCTGAGACCTGTTCGAAATTCGAACGGTTCGTAAGCCGGCAGTTCAGTTTGCAATTGCAAGTTCGCATTTTAAATCAATATTTTTATTTTTTTATATATTTCATGGAAGTGGGCGTTCGTAAGTCGGACACTCGCAAGTCGAGGACTGTCTGTTTACTTTGGGTTAGATGGTTTGAGTATAAAGGCAATATTCAGATATACTCTCCACCATCCGTCAGAGCAAATCAAATCAAGTGGTCACGTGGGAACCAATACCAATTAATTTGTTTTTTTACAATCCGTCTTTGAATCGTTGGTGACCGGGCTGAGGCCATCAGCTAACTATACCGGGAGAGCCCTGCCAGTCACAGGCAGGGTGCCACGGTGACTAGGAGATGTTAACTACCTCGCCTGCTATGCCTGTTGTATGCTATGCCTGTTTGGAGATTGCATGCCTCTTTCTCTTCGTGGTCGCTGGGATTGTTCTCCATATTTGGTATCAAAGTGCGTTAAGAGTATTTGACTGCTGCTACAAATGTACACGTGATTAATGATCCACTTCGTTGAGCTATTATTTGTGGCCAGGTCGCTTATTTTAAAAAAAAAGCTGTATATATCTTAGTGGACTTTACCTGGTAAAATAAAAATAAAAGTTTAGTTTCAGTAGCCGGGGTTGAACCCAGCTTCTCAATGGTACCAGTCCAGCGCTGATCTTTGAGCAACCTGGCTACCTCTCTAATTGTCGACACGACGACTATGCGATGTGGCATTATTTCAAGCGGTTGGTGCATACGCATTTATTTATTTGGATGTGGCAATGCTAAAGTGAGTGGTGCAGTATTGATTAGCGCGCTAAACTGTGAACCCAGCGATATGTAGATTTGGAGGTTGGTTTACTCCAGATAAGAATGCAAATTACACCAACGACCGAGTTCAAACGGCTGGAAGTCGTATGGGGCGCTGTTGCGCAATCTGTAGGTGGCAGGCTGTCTCAATCGCCTGGAGGGGTGATTCATTGCAGGGCTGCGCCACTATCTATATGCAAGCAGTCGAGAATACATGACTGATAACGGCTTGCAAAAGTTCAGTAAACTATATTTGTGCAAAGTAAAAAACAATAGGCAATAAAGTGCATATAATCAGTACGTGCCGTGTTACCACATTGTATGTTAATTTACTTAAATAGCATCGTGCAAATATGTTCTCCTACAAACGAACTCTATTCTCATTGCCATGGACTAAAACGTAATCTTGTCAAGTTTAACAAAAGCTATAAATCGCGACGTTATAAACTAAAAATAACCTTTGGGATTTATTGTCAAGCAGAGGAGTGTAACCTACATTAATCTGGGGGTGATGGGGGAGGAGTGCACGTTTTACCGCTCACCACCAACGCCTTCGTGCTGTTCCACGTTTCAGACACCATGGGACCAGCCCGACAACGCATCCACCAGAAAAACACAGAGCTTTACGTGTGCGTAACCACTATACGCGCCCAGCGAAGCGTGGACCTAAAAGGTTTGGATCGATCGTTAAGCGTTTGGTAAGTGACCTGTTGACCAAGACACTACCGTCCTCAGAAGGTGCAAGGGAATTCACAGTTTTATTTACCAGTTAAACTCAACTGTGCTCTTAGCTCTTGTTCATAGGCGAGCTGGTCACACGTAATGATAGCTGATGATCGCAGTAGCTGATATCACCACACGTGATAATTTATAACAGCAGTCTAATCATCTGAACCAAGGAACCCGGATAAAAACCCAAGCTCCGACCACCACAGCGAGAGCACACGCCAACTCCAAAAGTATAACAGAGGCACCGCCAGGGTCCAGCATGACCTCCTGTGTACCGATCGAGGGAGATAACATCTTCTCAGCGGCAAATAGCAGCGAAACATTGCCTTAGCATTAAAATTATGGATTCACATCTCCAATACAATATTTTTGGGAAACTATCTGAACGTGGTGCTCTGGATGGATGACTGCTTCTTCTCTGTCTTGTTTTATTTATCCACACAGTCTCAATGTAACTCTACATCTCTGTAAATAAACCACATTATACATATCAATCTAGCGTCCACGCAACGATCCCCTCCCCCTAGCCCACACACCCCCTCTTCCCCCCCCCTTGCCCTGCCCCCCGTTCTTACCTAGAAACCTCTTACCATGGCATCTCTCTCCCACTTCAGTAGAAAAAAACTTCTTGCTGTTGGGTTTCCCACCTGATGATGATTGCTTGTGTTGCAATAGAAACGTCGTGATTTATTTAATTTTATACCTATGTGACTTTACCGAAAGAACCAAAGAGTATTATAAAATATCTATAAATATATGTTGGCATATATATCTGACCATCAGTGAACGTGAAATAAAACTCGTGTTCATAGCCCTGCACAAGTATTTGAGCCTTGGGACGCTAGTTTCACTTCCACTCATGGCCACCAACAATAGTGGTGATTATCTAAACCGGTTCTGGGCCTCCCCTAGGTCGACTCAGCCTCAAATGATAAAATGGTGCGGTAATGCAGTTTGACTTGGTGCTGGCCATCCACCTTGTGTGCTGTGCCTGCCGTTATTAGGTGCTCACTAACAGCTCCATAAGTCTATTAAAGCGATATGGGGAATCGTTTTCTGTGTTTGGTAGAGAAACCTTTCTCAAAACAAGATTTCCCATCTGGGTCGCTCGACCTCTAAATTAATCAGGCGTAATAATGTGATTTGATCAACTTCTATGGTTAACGGGACAGTCTATGTGTGGGTGATGTTTACATCCACGATAGCATGGTTGGCTAAGTGCAGTGCAAAATAAATTTAACATACAAACAACAACAGGACGTTTCGTTCATCTGACCACTGCTACATAGAAGCGACTTCTCTGTCCGTGGCCAGGAGCAGCTTCAAAGCCCCTACATTTACTTTAGCCGATGATATCACAAGTGATGTCCACCGTTGTTGTACAGCAGGACTTTTGAGTGCATTCCATTGTAATGAGAGGCTGCCCTGCTGCAATTAACTCGTCACCACACTTGCGATCTAGAGGTCGATCCTTAGGCCTGGCATTTGGAGCGACGCTGCAAGCTTCTTAAATCTCGCTGCCTCTGTCCACCCAGCTGCGTAAATGGATACAGCACAGTTGGTCGATCGGCAGGTCGCATGCGGTGGTGGGGTAAAGCGTGGGTAACTCCCACCTCTTCCAACAAGGGAAGCATCTTGCAGGGCTGCACCTTTACTGACTGCACCGTCATTGATAAACCACGACGTGCATGGGTCCACGTATGACATGCGAGTAGGGGGTCCACGTGCAGCGTGCGAGGATGCGAGGAAGGGATTCACGTGCAGTGTGCGAGTAGGGGGTCCACGAGCAGCGTGCGAGGAGGGGGTCCACGAGCAGCGTGCGAGGAGGGGGTCCACGAGCAGCGTGCATGGAGGGGGGCCACTTGCGGCTTGTGAGGAGGGGGTCCAGGTGCGCCGTGATTGGAAGGGGTCCATGTGCTGTGTGCGGGGAGGGGACCCACGTGCGGCGTGTGAGGAGGGGGTCCAGGGATCTGTAAGACAATCTCTCTGAGACGGCGCTGCTGAGCGTCATCGTCGTCTCCATCATTGACGAATGCTTTGTTGTCTCGACCAACAGCACCCCTCTTTGACTGCTGGCCCGACGACGACGACTCCACGTAGGAGAGCACGTGCAGCAGCGTGAACAACCTGAACGGGGGCAGAGGGGGGGGGGGCACGGAGGGGAAGGGGGAGGGGCACGGGGCGCCACGGTGGCAAATTGTCAGGAGTTAACGGGACAGACCTAGGAGCCAATGGTTGACTGACTGAGATGACTGACAATGCACCAGCTGTGACCCCTACTGTGCCAAATTGTTGTGTTTAGCTGCCCGGTGCTCTGCTTATGGATGCGAGCATCGCTCCTCTGCCCTCCATTATTGCTGGTGGGCGACTGCCTCCAACTGCCAAGTAGCATCTCCTCAGGAGTGGCCAATCTTGAGACCGCTGGTACCAGTTATTGGCAAGTCCACTCATCTCTATATATCCTCTTGTACCATATCATTCCTTTTTTTCCCTAGCCCATGCCGTGCCCTTTAGTCTGATCTATCCTGCCAAATAATAGTTGCTTTGCCATGCAGTGGCTGGGCATGGGGGCTACATGACCCAGCCAACACAGCCACGCTTGTGAGAGGAGCTCACCAATGGGAGTGTGTCTAGATCTTTTAAGAATATGTGAGCTCCTGACACAATCCAGTCTGGTTAAACCCAGGATGCATTGTAGGCAGGGTGACCTGAATGTTTCTAACCGGTGCAGATGTTACTTTAGACACCTCAACATCCTTCTCGAAAGAATAAAGAAGGGAAGATATCAATGTGGTCAAATAAAATCCGGAGCTTCGCATGGAATGACAAACCAAGTAGTTTCCACCCAGTGTTACACAGCCGATGAAAAGATAATGCTGCCCGACTGTTTCGGAGTGAGACCTCGGCTGCGAAACCGGAGCTGGTCATAAGCACACTGCCCACACTCACATAAAGGCAAAGACATGGATCTCCTGGATAGCCTTAAGATACTGTTGGGGCAAGTGCTGTCAGCGAGTGGCACCTATGAAGGCCGGTACGGCACAAGGGGGGAAGTCCAGGACCATTTCAGATAATCGTTACTGTTGTTGGTCACTGAGTCGGCATGCACACACACCCCCTATGGCCACGCATGGGTCGACCCCCTCCCCTCCTCCTCAGCTGTGGTACAGCATGGCCAGGAACTGGACAATGAGCATGCTGGAGAAGGTGATGAGGAACATGAAGGCGAGGGGCAGCACGTCGATGACCGTCCCCTCGTTCTTCGTGCTCGGGATCTGGATGTAGAGGTCGGCTCCCACGAACTGCAGTGCCAGGGTCGCCACCAGCCACAGTGCATTGATCATGAAGTAGACGAAAGTGCCCTGCACGTTGGGACAGACAGACCAGGCCTGATTTACATTGCATTGGCCGAGTGGCGGGGGGGATGACCCCGGGCTGTTTATGGATCCCCTCTTTGTGCGTTCATTTTTCTCCCCCACTGTCCACTCTCGACGCCAAATGGTCACTTCTGTTGTTATTGTTTTATTGTTCATGTATTTTACAGGATTAGCGGATTATTGGAACAATTAACAATTAATTCGTTGGAATAATAAGGCATAGGTAATTCAATGCCGTTTAAATCTTCTTCTACCACATGCCAAGTACGGTAAGTACTCGCTTAACGCCTGCTGTTTGCACAACGCGTTGTCGCTGGAACGCAATTTTTCTGTTATCGAAGCATCTCCGGTACTCGCGATGACGCGTTGCCAGTACCTTGTTTCTTATCTCGAAGAGTTCCTGCTTCACGCGTTTCCTGTGATCGTCATCTTCCTCCAGAGGCTTGAGGTAGTCACTGATCATGCTCTTCCAAAACTCGTCTTCCTCCTATGCATTCCCATCCACGGGACAGAAGGTTCACTTTGTGCGATTGTCCAAATAACAACAACTTACTCCGATGAATAATATTAATATTGTAATAGTAATAGGTTTTACCCTTTTAACTGGCACAAAAACTGACACCTTTATTCAAGGCATCGTGTTTGCAATAACCACAACACAAGCAATCAAAATGCAAACAAAAGAGACAACTCTGATAATAATATGCACTGTCCTTGAATTTGATTGGTCCACACCCGAGACGGCTTTTCTTAGAGCCTAGTCTCCACTGGTGTTAAATGCTCACCCCGAGCCCTCAATACTCTGATAGTGCGCTGTTTTTGAGTTGTACGCCTTTTGGCGTCTTCTGGTCCAACACCAGAGTGCTTGCCACAAATGAATCACAATAGCTTGCTAATCTCGTCTAGGAGCATTAACCATCACCCACACTTCGTTCATCCATTCATCAAACAAAGATGGTCACCGCATCGCGTGATTTCAGATGCTCGGTCTTTTTTAACTGACAAGCAATGACTTCGCATTTAATTTTCGATTTAAAGCTTTCGTGACTGCAGGGATTCATCTTCTTGGTTCTTTCGGTAAAGTCACGTAGAATGGAAATAAAATAATACAAATAAAACATAATAAAATAAAATTCTCACGACGTTTCGGCCACAACTCAAGTAGCCTTCTTCAGGTGAAGGAACAGAACTGTCGGGACGACAGCGCTTCAATGAACGCTGCAAAGATTCGCAGCGTCTTTTAAGCTAGGTGGGAGAAGTTAAGCGCCTTGACAAAGGTGTTTACATATCAAACAGGATAATTTAGCATTGAAATAGCGGTGTTAAAGTGTTGGATCAGCAGGATGTTAAAGTCAGAAATTAGCTTGTAACTGGGAGATTAGCATGATGTTAATGTGAGGGATTAGCATGTGACTGGTCACGGAAATAGCTATGTTAAAGTCGAAGTTTATATATCAACAGAGGCATTTAGTATATGGACGCTAAACGACTCCAACTACCCAACTATCATACAATACACCGATGTGAAAAAACTAAGTATAAACTACATCAATGTTATCAATAAACTCTATATACTCTCCAATCAGCTGAGCTACTAACAATAAGTCGTTATACATTACAATGCCATATGGCGAAAAAATGGGTGGCGGTTTTTTCTTTTCAACGTTAGCACCACGGAAAGCGACGAGCTTTGTTCAGACGGACGAGTCCATCTATGCTTGGAACGGAGGAGGGGAGAGAAACATCAACGATGCGCTGCTCTGTCCTGTGTTGCGTTACAACTATTTTATAAACTAGACTACTATACATTGCAATGTTATACCTTCCAATCTAAACTACATTATATAATATCGTATACACAGCCCAATGTAAGCTCTAACATCAATTCCATACACCCAGCCATCAGATTTACCATGGAAGTCGAAAAAGATGGCAAGCTACCCTATTTGGATGTCCTAATTAAAAGGAGACCTGATGGTTCAATGAGCCACTGTGTCTACAGGAAAGCTACGCATATGGATGTTTACTTAAAACCAGATTCCCACCACCATCCGTCCCAGAAGAACTCCCTCATCAAGACTCTATACCATAGAGCCCAATGCATTTCCGACCAGGAACACATTGCCAGTGAACTCTAGCACGTACACCAAGCTCTCAAGGCTAATGGTTACTCCGACTACACAATCCGCAAAACCATCACTCCAGCCATGAAGAAGGATTCTCTTGAGGAGCCATTCAAAACCATCACCTTACCCTACATTGCGGGGGTCACAAAAAAGATCTCCAAAATCCTGAATAAACACAAGATCCAGGTCCGATTCAACACAGTACATAAAATGCGTGATCTGGTTCCGTCTGTAAAAGATGTGGTTCCAGACATACAGTACCCGGGCGTCTACAAACTAAGTTGCCTCTGTGGTAGCAGCTACATTGGAGAAACCAAACGACATATCTCGGACCGCATCCGTGAACATAAAGCAGACTTGAAACACGGTAGGACGAACACCTCAGCCGTGGCAGATCACTGTTATAATTTAGTGGGCTCACAAGACACGGAGGTTCTCTGCAAGCCATCCGGCTACCATGAGACATTCGTTCATGAGGCCATCCACATATACAAACACAGAGGCAATTTCAACCGAGAAGATGGATTCTGGCTTAGTAACCATTGGAAAGACGTTATAAACCATTTCGGTTCTTAATTGATTGTATTATACGGTGACTTTCAGACTGCAGTCCATTCCCTGACAATGTCTCTAAATACCGTTCACACAACGGTCAAAGGTATAGCATGTTGTATAATAAATAGTTTAACATTGTAATGTTTAACATAATTCATAAGGCAATATATGGTATCGTAATTGTATAGTGAATATACAGTAGTGTGGTATACAGTAGGGTTGGTAGAATAATACATAGTGTAATATTACAAGTCTATTTTACAGTCTAAAGTATAGGGTAGTGTATAGTAACGCATTGTATAATTTAATGGTGGGTTTGTCTATGGCAGTGTATATTACGGTGTATAGTCGTGTAATGTAGAAAAAGTTTAGTTGGGGACATATCAATATAATGCATAATGTTAGAGCTTACATTGGGCTGTATATGATATTATACACTGTAGTTTAGATTGGAAGGTATAACATTGCAATGTATTGTAGTCTAGTTTATAACATAGTTGTAACGCAACACAGAACAGAGCAGCGCATCGTGGCTGTTTCTCCCCCCTCCTTCGTTCCGAGCATAGATGGACTCGTCCGTCTGAACAAAGCTCGTCGCTTTCCGTGGTGCTAACGTTGAAAAGAAAATACCACCACCCATTTTTTCGCCATATGGCATTGTAATGTATAACGACTTATTGTTAGTAGCTCAGCTGTTTGGAGAGTATATAGAGTTTATTGATAACATTGATGTAGTTTATATTTTAGTTTTTTATTAGTTTACTATATGGTATTCATTATATAGTGTAGTGTATACCCAGTTACTTTATGTTAATAGCTCAACTTATTGAAGAATATATTGAGTACATTTATTATATTGATGTAGTTTATACTTAGTTTTTTTCACATCGGTTTATTGTATGATAGTTGGATAGTTGCAGTCCTTTAGTGTCCATATACTAAATGGCCCTGTTGATATGTAAACTTTGATTTTAACATAGCTATTTCCGTGACCAGTCACATGCTAATCTCTCACAATAACATCATGCTAATCTCCTAGTTCCATGCGAATTTCTGACTTTAACACCCTGCTGATCCAACACTTTAACACCGCTATTTCAATGCTCAATTATCCTGTTTGATATGTAAACTCCTTTGTCAAGGCGCTTTACTTCTCCCACCTAGCTTAAAAGACGTTGCGAATCTTAGCAGCGTTCATTGAAGCGCTGTCGTCCTGAGAGTTCTGTTCCTCCACCTGAAGAAACCTACTTGTGTTGTGGCCAAAACGTCGTGAGAATTTTATTTTTATTATTTTATTTCCATTCTATGTGACTTTAACGAAAGAACCAAGAAGACTTTGTCTTTGTTTGATGAAAATATTACCTTTGGTATGGAGGGCGAGGTCTGTGTCTGATTGCTCTGGAGGTCGACTTTTGCTCTCTACTTCTTCTGGATGCTCTGTCTGAGTGCTCGCGATGTCTTCTAGTCTCGCCTCTGCTCCTTCTGAATGCTCCATCTGAGTGTTTGCGATGTCCTCTTCTCTCGACTCGATCTCTGCTCCTTCAGGATGCTCTGTCCCAGTGCTCGCGATGCCCTGTCGTTTCTCCTCGCTCTCTACTCCTACTGGATGATCTGTCTGAGTGCTCGCAATGTCCTCTGGTCTCGTCTCTGCTCCTTCTGGATACTCCATCTGACTGTTTGCGATGTTCTCTCCTCTCGACTCGATCTCTGCTCCTTCAGGATGCTCCGTCTGAGTGCTTGCGATGCCCTGTCGTCTCTCCTCACTCTCTACTCCTTCTGGATGATCTGTCTGAGTGCTCACGATGTCCTCTGGTCTCGTCTCTGCTCCTTCTGGGTGCTCCATATGAGTGTTCGCGATGTCCTCTCCTCTCGCCTCGATCTCTGCTCCTTCTGGATGCTCCATCTGAGTGCTCGTAGTGTCCTGTTGTCTGGCCTCAATTGGACGCAGCTTCATCTCTCTGTCGAGTTCCACCGTGCACGACTCCACTCGGCTGGGAGGGATGATGATGAACTGTTAAACTAAACCATTATTTTTATTTTACCATGTAAGGCCCACTGAGCTAGGAAGCTTTTTTGTAGAATCGACCTGAATATCACAAATTATAACTCAATGAGCGGCTTATCACGTGGAAATTACAGCAGCCAAATACTCTAATCACATGATGATTCTAAATGAGGAGGGAAAAAATCAGGGGATCCGGAGTAAAATCCACACCAACATGGGGAGAGAAAGGAATAGACGCAGACTCCATATAGGCAACAGGCATCGTCAGGTTTGGGATCGAAGCCACTACCTCCTGCATACCAGGGGAGGTAGTTAACATCTAGCCACCACGGCGCCTAAGATACAAGCACAACTAGAATCACAGTTAATAAGTTGAGACAAGACTCAGTATTGACTTGAGTAAAATGTTACGTTGTAAATCCTCCTCCACCCGACACAGCCAATCAATAATCATAATCTGTATTTCTACTGCAGGAGGAGTCCGATGAGCTATGAACCTATTTTCACAGATGCCCAGTAGGTGTAGGGGATTATAAAGTTAGAACATAAAACGATAGCAGTGCTAAGTATAGGAAAGATAATAAAATAAATAAAGTATATGAGTGCAACTTGCATGAGTACATCAGTTACTGCCAATTTTTCAATACTAAATGCATAACTTGGGGCAAGGCAGCAAAACAACAGTCCCAAACCACACCAAGATAACACAGTCCCTCAATAATATGGGACATAAACGTTGAACTATCGATACACGAGAGGTAAGGATCAAAGTTAAAAGCATGGCTACAGGCTCTCAGTGAGGTGGTGGCACCTTGAACTGTCATTCTCCTGACTCAGTGCCGAGTATTTCTTCGGATGGACGCTGATCCTCCACTGGAAGCAGTCCCACTCGAGTGGCAGTATACAGCATTTCGTTCCATTCAAACGATGCTTGCGTTCCTTCTTCTGCTGGGACAGGAGGATTGACATTGTGCTGAAGGCAGGGTCCTTCAATGATATCAAACCAGCGGGAAGCGCACACAAGCTGGAAGGCAGTTTCAGCTGCTCAGTGAACTGGCGCCAATAACTGTCCAAGCTCTGCGGTCCTCCATGTATGAAGATTTTATTGGCCAACGGGAAACCAGAACACCATGGAATAGACCCACAAATGCGAGGGGGAAACATTGCGTTCTATTCAGATGGAACAGATAGAGTCCATAATTGTCATACTACATTCTCCTGGAAAGTCAGTGAATGACTCCTCCTCGATACCCACCGTGTTGGATTAATGGACACGAGTGGCACAGCCACCACCACCGTTCTTGTCAAGAAACATAAACGATAATTTTGCAAGCTCCGGTCATCCTCTCATCAGTGGATTTTGGCTAACCATTGAACAAAGACAGTGACCACATCGCGTGCTTTTGGGTGCGCTTGTGCGTCCATCTGGAACCCTCTTCCTTCCAATATGAGAAAGCAATTGGAGCTATGCACTTTTAAATCATTACATTGAAAACTAATTTCTTAAAAAACTGCTCTTTGTGTTTAGAAACGTTCCTTCCTTCGCACCTCCAATTAGCACAGTTGGCTACACATGGTGTGAAAGAAGTTCAACATACATACATCTGGACCAGTCCTTGGCCTTCCCTCAAAAAGCCTCAAAAATAGCCAAATGTGATGTAGTAAACATGACAACAATGGAGACAAAGGCGGCCGGGCATGGTGCTGGCCACCTACCCTCTTATGTGCCATTCCGGACTTCACAGGTGCTACTCGCTAACAGCACTTGCCCCAACGGTCGGTTAAAAGCTATATGGGGATCGCTGCCTTCGTCTTGGCGGGGGTTGGGGGCATATGTTACACTTTTTTGCAATGTACGTAGCCAATCATGCTAATCGGAGGTGCGGGACGGAGCAACAGAGGAGAATGGAGCGAAACTCCAAATAACGTTCGACACAAAAACAACAACGACAATAACGATAACACATAAAGTAACTCACCTCCTTAGGGGAGGGCTCAGTAGGCGCCTTGGTCTCACGCGTGCCCCATGATACGTTGTACATGTTGACCAATGAGTAGATGAGCAGCAGCAGGTATCCCGTGGGAATGCAGATGAGGTACAAGAATCCGTGCACGATGCAGAAGAACTCGCGCGGGTGCAGCGCCGCGGCGATGAGATGGATGCCCGCGAGAGTGATGAAGAAGATGCTGCTGGGTGTGAGGATACCGTTCTTGACAATGTCGCCGACCATAGCGAGCAGCGTGCCCGTCATGAGGAACATGTAGATCACGGTGAGCACCATGGCCACCTTAAAAAAAATACCAGGTATAAAGCTCTTTTCAGAAGCCACCTGGCCACAAATGATAGATCAACGAAGTGGCTCATCACGTGGTAATGTATATCAGCAGCCAGATTAAATGCAGAGGGAAGATAGAGAGAACACGTGGACTCCAAATACATAACAGGCGTTAAGGTCGGGATAGGGATCGAACCCACGACCTCCTGTATACCATGCGAGGGAGTTTACATCTCGCCATCGCAGGAGGAGACCTTAGCCATCGGCGTCACCATTGTCCTTTTTGTCCAACCACCACCACTTCTTGGGAGTTACTTTGCATTTATTCCGCACTTTTCCACAAAGTCCTCAAGACCCTGCACTTTGCAAACAACAACAAAATAATGATAGCTCATTGTTCTTCTGGGTTCTTTCGGTAAAGTCACGTAGAATGGAGATGAAATAATAAAAATAATAATAACAGAATAAAATTCTCACAACGTTTCGGCCACAACACAAGTAGCCTTCCTCAGGTGAAGAAACAGGACTGTCTGGAAGACAGCGCTTGAGTGAACCCTGCCAAGCATGGCAGCGTCTTTTAAGCTGTGTGGGAGGAACAGAGCACCTTGACAAAGCAGTTTACATATAAATTAGCATGTAACTGGGGGATGAGCATGATGTTGGTGTGAGGGATTAGCACCACGGAGAGAGACGAGCTTTATTAAGACGGACGAGTCCATCTATGTTCAGAACGGAGGAGGTGGAGAGGAGTTTAGATATCAACAGTAAATTAGCATGTAACTGGGGGATTGGCATGATGTTAGTATGAGGGATTAACACCACAGAGAGCGACGAGCTTTGTTCAGACGGACGAGTCCATCTGTGTTCGGAGCGGAGGAGGGGGAGGAAGAGGAGGAACCCTCAAGACCTTGGGTTTTCGGATGCCTTTGTCCGAACGATCCGCCTACTCTACACCAAGGCGGAGTGCATGATCAAGATCAACGGCGCCCTCACTGCCCCGGCCAAATTCGAGCGAGGAGTGAGACAGGGATGCCCATTGTCGGGCCAACTTTATGCCCTGGAATTAGAGCCTTTCCTGAATCTCATAAGGCGGAGACTCAGCGGCCTGGTGCTGAGGGAACCAAGCATCAAGTTGGTCCTGACGGCATACGCCGACGACGTCCTCCTCATCCTGCGCTCCCTGGCTGATGTCGCCCTGCTGCATGAGTGCCAGGAGGTCTTTTCGAAAGCCTCGTCATCAAAAATGAACTGGCAAAAGTGCAGCGGCCTGCTGGTTGGAGCGTGGGACATGACTGAGTGTCCTGAGAAGGCAAAAGCCATCAATTGGAGCACAACATCGCTGCACCACCTGGGGGGGTTCCTCGGACCAGAGGAGGAACCACCGCAGAGGAACTGGGTCGAGCTGGAGGAGAAGGTGAAGGAGCGGCTGGCCACCTGGAGTCGCCTGTGCAAGTTCCTCACCTTCAGGACAAAGACGTTGGTGGAGAACCAGCTGGTGACGTCCATACTGTGGCACCGACTCTTCTCCCTGCACCCCCCCATGAGCCTTGTCAACGCACTTCAGAAGCAAGTCCTCGACTTCTTCTGGTCAGGTGGAGGACATCGGGTCGCGGCTGGGGTCCTGGCCCTGCCACTGGACGAGGGCGGTCACGGGCTGGTGTGCGTGCGGAGTCAGCTGGCCACCTTCCGACTGCAGGCAGCGCAAAAGTTCCTGCACGCCGCCCCTGCACCGGCCTGGAGCGTCACGGCCTCCTTCCTCCTGAAACAGCTGGGGGGTCTGCAGTGCTCCAAGCAACTATTCTACATGGACCTGCAGGGCCTCCCACTGGGACAGCTGCCACCCTTCTACAGAAGCGTCCTGCAGACATGGAGCTCCCTCGCCGTCAGGAGGCTGAACCAACCGTGATCGGCTGAGGATCTGGTCTTCGAACCGATCCTCAGGAACCCACAGACAAAGCTGCCATCCACCACCACCACCCCTGGCATGGAGAGGCGCCTCGCCAACGCGCGGCTCACCAGGATGGGAGATCTGGTGGAGCCTGAAACACGGGGCCGGTGGATCGGACCAGCAGACGTGGCCACAAAGACAGGGCTGCAGTCGCTCCGGGTGGCTGCCCGGATCCTGGCCGAAGCCAAGGGGGCCTTCTCAGTGGCAGCGGGGAGAACGCCCCCCATCGGCGTTGGGGATGAAGAGGCCCCTCTCGATCCCCCTCCACCGGAGCTCTCAGTCGTGCCACTGCATCGCCAATGCCGACAAACGAAGGCGGATCACAACCTGTGCCGGCTAGAAGACCTACCGGAGGTGGCCTTCGCAAATGTAAAGAGGAAGGTTCTCTACTCCTACATGGTCCGGTTCCACCAACAGGACACCCTGAGGAGCCACAAGGACCATGCCTGGAGGAAAGCCCTGCCCTGCGTCTCTCCGGAGAGGCCTCGCTGGAGGTAACTCTACTGCAGACCGACGTACAACCGCATCGGCGACCTCAGCTGGAGCATCGCCCACGGCACCGTCACCACCAACGTCTCCCTGGCGCGCTTCACCGACACGTCCCCGGAGTGCCGGTTCTGCGGTAAAGTGGAGACGGTGGCGCACCAGTATGTGGAGTGCAAGAGCCTGGACTCGCTGTTCAAGGTCCTGAGAAACATCCTCCTAAGGTTCAGCCTCCACTTCTCCCCGACGGTCCTCTTCTTTGGATACCCGAAGGGCAACAGACCCCAACATCTTCAGGGGCTGGTCAACGTGCTCTTCGGCTACGCCAAGCTCGCCATATACAGGGCAAGGAAGGTGGCCCTGGAGGGGCAACGTCCAGCCAGCAGCCTGGGCATCTTCCACGCTCTGGTCGGATCAGGGTGTTGCTGGAGTTCCACTACACGCGGCTGACCCACGCCGTGCCGGCCTTCAAGGAGCAGTGGGCGCTGGAGGAGGCCGTGTGCTCGGTGGCAGATGACGGAGAGCTCTGCATGCAGATCTAAGCTACCCGTCGTAGGCCGTTTGACTGTGGGAAGGGCAGCGTGCCGATGCAGCACTTGTCGTAGTTATAAAGAAAAAAGAGAGAGCGAGAGAGAGGCAAATGGAGTAGGAAGAGAGGGGGTAGAGAGAGAGGAGAGGCAGAGAGGGGGGTAGAGAGAGAGGGGGGGGGGCAGAGAGGGGGGTAAAGAGAGAGGGAAGGGGAAAGAAAAAAAAGTATATTTTGGGTCTTTCATTTAAAAAGGGGGGGTTACATTAAGCAAAGCATAACAAAAAAAAACCGAAATTATGAACGTAGCAAAGTGCCGACTACACCGGGAGGGTGGGGGGAGAGGGTGGGGGGAGAGGGTGGGGGGAGAGGGTGGGGGGAGAGGGTGGGGGGGAGAGGGTGGGGGGGAGGGGAGGGTGGGGGGGAGAGGGTGGGGGGGAGAGGGTGGGGGGGAGAGGGGGGGGGGAAGAGGGTGGGGGGGAGAGGGGGGG